>NC_079440.1:61235996-61255996 GCF_903798145.1 Danio aesculapii
GAAGAATTATTCGCCCTCCTGTGAATTTTATTTTCAGATATTTCCCAAAGGATGTTTAACAGAGCAAAGAATTTTTCACAGTATTTCCTATAATATTTTTTCTTCTGGAGAAAGCCTTATTTGTTTTATTTTGGCTAGAATAAAAGCAGTTTTTGATTTTTAAAACCATTTTAAGGTCAATATTATTATCCCCTTAAGCAATATTTGTTTTGAATTGTCTACAGAATAAACCACTGTTAAATAATGACTTGCCTAAGTATCCTAACTTTACCCTTATTAACCTAGTTAAGCCTTTAAATGTCACTCTAGTCAAATATTATGCAGTCATCATGACGAAGATAAAATAAATCAGTTATTAGAAATGAGTTTTTAAAACTATTATGTTTAGAAATGTGTTATAAAAATCTTCTTTCTGGGCACTAATAATAATATACAGGGAGGCTAATAATTTAGGAGGGTTAATAATTCTGACTTCAACCGTATAAATCACATCAACAGCCTCCTAAAATAACTCTTATCCTTGATTTTTTATTGCATGTTGGATGTACAGTACATTTGGTTTGGTGTTGTATAAGCTAACAGATGATGTGTTAATTGAGGATATATTTTCAGCAAATGCTTGATTATTGTGCATACAGTATGCTTTTTACCGTCTCATGAATATCTTTAATAAATATTCCTGCAGATGACTGACACCATTCCTGATGTGTTCATCACCTGTGACCCAGATTTAGATGCTGTCTATGTAAGGAAAAAGGGAATACAGTGTACATGGAATTTTACCATTATATCTAAGGTTTGTATATTAATATATGACATAATTAGTCTTATTTTCATAAATAAGTATGTTGACAGTGTATATGTTTAATTATGCTATAGTAACACTAGTATTAATACTCCTACATATGATGTTACACAGTTTTTAAATATACCAAAGTAGTAGTTTTGTTTTCTGGGATACATTCAATGGACAAGAGACCTACAGGATATTGTTATTATCATTTAACAATTGCCAAAAATTACGTAAAAAATAAAATAGTGCATTACTAAGGTTTGTACTAGGGCTACGCAATATATCATTTCAGCAAGTCTGCAATGGTCACATGGCAAAATATGCAATGTAGCTTTGATTATAGTTGACCAGACATTACATTTACAACATAGTGGAGTATTTTCAAAGTTTAGCCTTAGAGTGAAGGTTAATTATTTGCATGTATTTTTAAGGCCTGACTGTAAGAATTTGAAGCAAACTTGAGCTATTTGGGCACAATAAATGAAACGTTTAAGATTAATGGAACATTATATAATTATTTACTCAATTAAAATGATACAGTGTAATATTATTATTATTATTATACAGTGATCATTTAATTTCTTCTTCTGAATGCTGTTTGACTCCCCAAAAAATCTAAATTATTGTTTATTTGCATCTTTTGTCTGTTGTCTTTAACTATGCTTGTCTTTTTTTAATTATTTTTATGCAGATACACTTCTGTACAGAATCATCGAAACTGATCTAAAATTCTGAATTCTTTACAAGCTTTAAGTCATCTGGTGAAATTGCATTCATATTGTAATATATATCACAGTGAATAAAGAATATTGCAATATCAGTTTTTCCAATATCGTGCAGCCCTAGTTTGTACATTATTAAATGGCATAATTTGTCTTACTTTCCTAAATAAGTATTTTGACAGGGTATGTTTAATTACAGTATAGTAACATCAGTTTTAATACTCCTACATGCGCTCTTTCATTTAGTTTTTCATATACTAAAGCAGTATTTTTGTTGTCTGGGATACATTAAATGGTCAAGAGACCTGAAGGATATCGTTATAATCATTTAATGATTGTCAGAAATTATGCAAAACCCTAAAATAGTGCATACAATGAAAAAAAAATATTCAAAGATGATTGCTTGGATTTACTAAATTTTTTTACGTTACGTGGTTGTAAACAATTTATTTGGGCTGAATTTAAACAAACAAATTAAGTTGAACATTAATAAATTTAATTTGTTAGTTTAAATTCAACACAAATAAATTGTTTGCAACAGTTTTGCATGCAACACTTTTTTCAGTGTAGATTGGTACATTATTAAATGAAATAATTTGTCTTACTTTCCAAAATAAGTATTTTGACAAGGTATATTTCATTACGGTATAGTACCACCAGTATTAATACTCCTACATGCGCTCTTTCATTTAGTTTTTAATATACTAAAGCAGTATTTTTTGTTGTCTGGGATACATTAAATGGTCAAGAGACCTAAATTATATTGTTATTATTATTTAATGATTGCCAAAAATGATATAAAAACAATGCAATTGTGCATATGTAGCATATAATGTGGAACATCTATATAACTGCATAATCATTCAGCATAAATCCACAATTTTTTTTTCAAAATTCTACAAAGAACTAGCACCAAATGTTCACAGATAATAATTATAGTACTGTCCATTATTAGATAGCTGCATAGTTTTCAGAAGTGTAATATACATGTAGTCACCTTTGCATAGACATTGATCTGTACTTGTTATTTTACTTGAATGCTTCCAGGAGCCTCTTGAAGTTATTGCCTTGCTCAGGCGGGAACAGGGGGCAAAATTCAGCCTCAGCAAAACCCCCATGAGGAACGATCATATTCCACGAGTGCTTGGTTTAATAAGAAGAGCGACCAAACAGGTGAAGATTGAACATGCAAAAATGTGCCCTATTTTTATATTTATAAATGTGCCTGTACTTGTTTTTTTAGAGTAAATGTTACTTTTTAAGGATTACATATTGATTACACAATGGCATTAAATTGTACACAATTCATTGATTATTAGAATATTAGTCTTTTTTTATGTTTAAATTGTTCATAATAAGCCTGCTGCTTTTATATTGTCATGACTCTTCATGATTGAAATGTTGCTGTTTGATGTTTTTCATTCACACTCATCTGCACTAGCGTTTTATAGATTAAATATTTAATTTCAATATAATGTCATATTGCTGGGAGTTTCAATATTGGTTTTGTAATGTTGCTGTTTTCTAAATGTACGTATTTTGATATAATATTTTAAAATCATGCAATTTTATTCACTGTTACTATCAGTAAACACTAACAGTGAGGTATATTAACGCATCTAATATTAAACTTGTATTAGAAATAAATACATTACAGTATTTTGAAGTATTAAAAACAAGCTGTTGAGGCTTTTGTTGCTGATAATTGTAAAGTGATATATATTCAACCCAGGCTCATTCTGAAAACGTAGTCCCGGGGACGTTTCTGGAGACCGCGAAATACGTAGCCGGGGGTACGTACGGCTGCATTTCAGTTTTTTAAGCGAACGCTGCGGGGCGGTGTGACGCCATTCTCTTCGGCGCTTGCCGCTGCAACCAGTTTGTCCGGTTAGCTCTTCGTGTACTCTGGCGGACTTGAGGCGCAGAAAGGGGCTGACCACGACGACGACGACCGGGTTCGAGTCTGGGGAAGAGCGGTTCCAGAAATCAGGTAAGAAAACAAAAACAAAATCCAAAAATGAGGCTTTTGTGAATCGTCGTTGGTTGGGTTTAGGGACGGAGGAGGGTGGGTCAGTCGATTGGCCGGTCGCACGGTCAATCATTCTGTCATCCAGCCAGACAGGCGGAAGGTCGTTTGACAGCGGTCTCTAGCGGGTTTACGCGGGAACGGCGCGGGAAAAAGGGCGCACAGCGGTCTCTCGCAGACTCGCGAAAACAAAAACTGCAAAAATACGTACCTCCTGGGACGTATTTCGCGGCCTCCAGAAACGTCCCTGCGACTACGTTCTCAGGGTTGCATATATTTGCTTTAATATATGTGACCTCAAATATGCGTTAGCACAAAAGTAATCTAAAAGTAATCCAAAAGTAGTCAGATTACATTACCATAGATGTGTAATTTGTAATCTGTAACTAATTACATTTTATAAGTAATCTACCCAGCTTTGACTTTATAGTATGCTTCTACTAATGTTTCTTAGTTCACTCGTTATTAAACTGTCTGACAATTGCTGTGATTTCCATCTGCAGAGCATGAAATCCCAGTGTCGTTCAGATCTGACCAACCTGGCCTGTATGAGCAGTGGGTAGTGTTTGACTTCAATACGAGACCTGTTTTTCGACAAAAACTAAAGGTCAGAGTTGGAGAGGATGATTGTCAGGGAGCCCCAGCACCAGAGGCACTTTCTGAAAACCCAGAGACCACAAGCAATCTTGAGCCTTGGAATGAGAAAAGCATGAAAATCATTCCTTTTGTTGAAAGAGAAGAAGCACAGAGAGATCTGCTAAACAGATACCAACTCACCGTGAACCACCAGATGAACGGTTTGATTAACCGTGAGAATTATAAACAGAGCATGCACAATTTTTTATACCAGGAGGAGAAGGTAGTCGTTGAACTGCTTTCCAGGTATGCATGTTTCAATATAAACAGTCAAGCCTGAAATTATTCATAGCCCAGGTAAATTCTGACACTAAGTTACTTTTATTCAACCAGCAAGTTTTAGTTGTTTTCTTTTTGTGTTTTTTTGATCGGAAATGACACTTGGCTTCTCCCAAAAAATAATAAGACAATGTACAAGAGGCACCATTTTGGAAAAATAGATTTCTCCACAGTCAGAATTAGGCAGGGGTGTGAATTATTTCGGGCTTGACTGTATGTCTAATATAATTGCACAATATATAATGAAAATAATTGGCATTGTGATAATAGTATATGCAATATCCATAGAGAGCTGGGATAAAATCAATCTATTTTATGTGCATGTGCATGCATAGGTTGTTTATCCAATTTTGACCAATCAGATTGAGGCTTAGTATCTTTATCCACACCTTACCCAGTAAGTGCTGTTATGCGATTGGCTGGAATGTGAAAATGTTTACAGAAATGTTTAATAAGTATCAATAAATTTAATTATCTGCATGTTTTAAAGTCTAAATGATTGCACCTTGATAGAGTTCTGTTTTTAGCCTGAGGTTTAATTAGATCAGAAAAATATCTATTACTTGTTATATAATTAATGACTACATAATTCAATTAATTTAAAAGACCACTCTGTGAAAATAAGCTATTACTCCAAATAAATTTGAATATGACAATTTATAGCAATTTAAACCTACAATTTGTCTCCTCTCTATCTAGGCTAAGTCTACGAGGGACTGTGCAGCTGAAAAATCAGCTGTTTGATGACAGGTTTGGAATGAAATGGGCCTACCCGGGTGAACTTTTTGCTGCTGTGCCTTTGTCTCACCCACTCACACCGGATGCTCCTCAGGGTTTCATTGTAAAAAGACATGCCATCAGAACTCTTGTTGGTGTTGTGAAGAACAATGAGTATTTTGGGCCTATTTATGAAGCTGAATTTCTGAAAGATGCTGCCACCGAGACACAAGTACATCTTCAGCTTTCCAGGCACTGCTGTGCTGCCCTTAACCTACAGAATGGAGAAGAATATGAGATGGAGGTCCAGTTTCAAGTCAATCGTCTGTGGTTCTGCGAGATGCACAAGGCAATTGATGATCTCCCTAAGTTGGACAAAGTGTTGCCTGATCTGAAAAATGGAAACCTAAGTATTTCTTTTCAATCAGATGAAGAAGAGTTCAATGAGAAGCAGCAAGCAGCAATGGACTTTGTCTTGGGTGTATCAGACAACAGAAGCAGCATCCCACCCTTGTTGATTTATGGACCTTTTGGGACTGGCAAAACTCGAACCCTTGCAAAGATGGCACAGGCTCTTGTACAGCAGCCACACAACAAAATCTTAATTTGCACACACACAAACAGGTACGACATAATTTAGTGCCACTTCAGAGTACTCTCACATACGCAAATCTGATATAAGGATATATATATATATGAACATATGCATATTTTCAACCATTAGAATTACAAATATTTATGTAAACAGATATGTTTGCAATACTTTAAAATATGTATTGCATATGTGCACATACAGCGCATCCGAAAAGTATTGATAGCGCTTCCCTTTTTCCACGTTACATCCTTATTCTAAAATGGGTTAAATTTCTTTATTTCCTCAACATTCTACACACAATCCCCCATAATGACAATGTGAAAAAAGAGTTTTTGAAATTGTTGCAAATTTATTACAAATAAAAAAGCTGATAAATCACATGTACATCAGTATTCACAGCCTTTGGTGTGAAGCTGTAAATTGAGCTCAGGTACATTCTGTTTCCACTGATCATTCTTGAGATGTTTTAGCAGCTTCATTAGAGTTCACCTGTGGTCAAATCAGTTGATTGGACATGATTTGAAACGGCATACACCTGTCTATTTAAGGTCACAGGGTTGACAGTGCATGTCAAAGCACAAACCAAGCATGAAGACAAAGGAATTGTCTGTAGACCTCCGAGACAGGATTGTTTTAAGACACACGGCTGGGGAAGGTTACAGAAACATTTCTGCTGCTCTGAAAGTTCCAATGAGCACAGCGGCCATCATCCGTAAGGGGAAGATGTTTGAACCACCAGGACTCTTCCTAGAGCTGGCCGGCCATCTAAGATGAGTGATCGGGGAGAAGGGCTTTCGTCAGAGAGGTGATCAATAACCCGATGGTCACTCTGTCTGACCTCCAGCATTATTCTGTGGAGAGAGGAAATACTTACAGGAGGACAACCATCTGTGCAGCAATCCACCAATCAGGCCTGTATGGTAGAGTGGCCACACAGAAGCACTCCCCGCCTGGAATTTGCCAAAAGGCATCTGAAGGACTCTCAGACCATAAGAAACTAAACTCTCTGCTCTGATGAGACTCAAATTGAACTCTTTGGAGTGAATGCCAGGCGTTTGGGGAAAACCAGACACCGCTCATCACCAGGCTAATAGCATCCCTACAGTGAAGCAGGGTGGTGGCAGCATCATGCTGTCGGGATGTTTTTCAGCAGCAGGAACTAGAAGACTAGTCAGGATAGAGGGAAAGATGAATGTAGCAATGTACAGAGACATCCTGAATGAAAACCTGCTTCAGAGTGCTCTTGACCTCAGACTGGGGCGATGGTTCATCTTCCAGCAGAACAATGACCCAAAGCACACTGCCAAAATATCAATGGAGCGGCTTCACAACAAGTCTGTGAATGTCCTTGAGTGGCCCAGTCAGAGCCCAGACCTAAATCCTATTGAACATCTCTGGAGAGATCTGAAAATGGCTGTACACTAAATTGGCAACAATTTTAAAAACTCTTTTTTCACATTGTCATTATGGGGTTTTGTGTGTAGAATGTTGAGTAAATAAATGAATTTAATCGGCTGGGTCAGTTGGCGTTTCTGTGTGGAGTTTGTATGTTCTCCTTGCATTCGCGTAGGTTCCTCCGGGTGCTCCGGTTTCCCCCACAGTCCAAAGACATGCAGTACAGGTAAATTGGGAAGGCTAAATTGTCCATAGTGTATGAGTGTGAGTGAGTGTGTATGGATGTTTCCCAGAGATGGGTTGGGAGATGGGAGAAGGGCATCCGCTGCGTAAAACGTGCTGGATAAGTTGGCGGATCATTCCGCTGTGGCTACCCCGGAATGATAAAGGGACTAAGCTGAAAAGAAAATGAATGAATGAATGGAATAAGTACTGTAACATGACATGTTTTTATATCTGTGACATCCAAATATAAACTTGTTTGTCATATACGTGATTTGTAAATATTGCCATATATCAGATTTCGATACGGGCTATTCCACAGAATCCAGAGGTACCATGATTCATGCTGAATAGTATTGTTTGGGTCTTGCTTTTCGGCACACCAAATATAAGCTGGTCTTTTTAAAAAGGCAGCAAACTTTCATAAATAAATTTTAAATGCATTTTCATTTGTTAGATCAATCAGTAAAGTATGGAACAAGCAATGACAATGCTATGGATTCACTTTCAGGGGGACTGATTTACGGATGAAAATAAATAAGGCACTGTATATTTGCAAAAAACTGTATGCCAAATACATAATGATTATATCAATCAAATTATCTTTTTTTTCTCCCTAATGCAGTTCTGCTGATCTTTATATAAAAGGTCATTTCTATGAATATGTGAAGAATGGTCATCTTCACGCCAAACCTCTGCGAATAAAGGCAATGGAAATAAAACTCGCCTCCACCGATTTCATCACTCTACAGTACTGTCATTTATCGAGAGAAGGCAATTGTTTTGAGTTTCCTGATAAAGCAGTTTTGGATTCCGCAAGAATCGTCATAACAACAACATCTCTGGCTCGTTTCTTCTACGACATGAAGCTCCCTGAAAACTACTTCAGCCATATTCTGATTGATGAAGCGTCTCAGATGTTGGAGTGTGAGGCTCTTATGGCACTTAGTTTAGCGGGTAACAATACACGTGTGGTTTTAGCAGGAGATCACATGCAGATGGGACCCAAGCTCTTCTCCGTGAGGCCAGACAAGTGTTCAGAGCACACCCTGCTCAATCGCCTCTTCTATCACTACCAAGCTGAAAACAGTGATGTGGCCAAACAAAGCCGGATCATTTTCAATGAAAACTACCGCTCCACAAAGGACATTGTGGATTTTGTATCAACACATTTTTATGTTGGAAGGAGTGATGTGATCAAGGCTAGAGGAAATGTGCCTTCTCATCCACAACAACATGCTTTGCAGTTTCATCATGTAAGAGGAGAATGCTGCTTGGACCCAATGAGCATGTCCTGGTTCAATGCAGAACAAATTCTAAGAGTCATTCACATTCTGCAAAAAATAATGGAGGAATGGCCTCAAGAGTGGGGTGCTGAAGATCCAGAATCAGTCTGTGTCCTATCTCAAGGCAGACAGGTATCTATCCTATTACTAGTTACAAGTTTGCTTTTTTTAAAGAATTGATGTCATTGTTTTTATACCTGATTATTCTGCCTCTTTGATATTTCAGGTGTTGGAAATCAGGCATAGACTGCGTTTGCTTAGACTGCCTCGTTTCACTGTAGAGAATGCTGAAAATGTGCAAGGTAAAGATTACTTGAATCTAAGGCCTGTTTACACTGTCAGGTCTCAATGCCCAATTCCAATTTGTTGCCTATATCTCAAATGTTTGCCTGTCCATTTACACGTTCTTTTAATTGTGACCCATATCCGATTAATGTGTTTACACTTGCTATACAATTTATGATGTCGCGCATGCGTGAAGGCGGGTTCTAGCATCTGCGCCACACTATGCGTCACAATAGAAAAAATTGTCTTACTTTCAGCTCTGCAAAATATACAAAGTTCCCCAACTTTAAAGTGATTTTCAGGCGGAGGAGGAGGAGGGAAAGGTCCGTCATCGTAGTTTGAGCCTATGGTTTATTTATGGTGTCCTCCACCATTCAGAGGAATTTATGGGTACGAGAGAGATCTCAGGTCTGGTGGGAGCAAATTGTGGCGACTGACCACTTTCCTCTTCCATGTTTCCTTTGTTGTTGTTGTTTACCGCGTCAGCGTCTCCAGATACGCATTAATACGTCATTAAACCGTGAAGTACAACACTGTTGCAAGTGTGCCTGTTTACATGATAGTCACATTGTCACATATCCAATTTATATCTGATTCATTTCTATGTATGAAGGAGGCCTGAAACCGGTCTCTAAATATCTGAATACATGCGGGGGTTTTTTTCGTGTTTACACGGTCATAGAACAGATTGATCTGTGTCACATAGGAGCAAAAAATTGGAATTGGGTCACATTTAACTAGCAGTGTAAACGGGGCCTGTGTTTCTTTTCTTTTTCATTCCTTTATAACCTGTTTTAACACATTTTAATCTGTTTTTAATCGTTTTTATTTTTAGTTTTTTTATTTTCTTATACTTGTCTTTTTTACTCTTGTTTATGTAAAGCACTTTGAATTGCCTTTATAAATAAACTTGCTTTGCCTAAAGGACCTAGTATACTTCAAAAGAAATCAAAGAAAGAATTGGAATTACATATTTTTGAACAAAATCTGTCCAAAATGGTGTTTTTTTGTCTGTCGCGACAGCTCACCAAAGCAAACTTTTGGTATAAATCCTTTTGGCTATTACACACCTTTAAACTACCATTGGTAGAAATTGGTGGGTGTGTTCTGAAACTCTTTGCCCTTCTATGACCTGTATATCTCATATTCTTGGAGGGGGTGACACGGTGGCTCAGTGGTTAGCACTGTCACCTCACAGCAAGAATGTCGCTGGTTCAAGTCCAGGCTGGGCCCATTTCTGTGTGGAGTTTGCATGTTCTCCCCGTGTTGGTGTGGGTTTTCTTCAGGTGCTCCGGTCCAAAGACATGCGCTATAGGGGAATTGGATTAACTAAATTGGCCGTAGTGTATGAGTGTGTGTGTTTCCCAGTACTGGGTTGCGGCATAGAGCATATGCTGCGTAGAACATATGTTGGAATAGTTGGCGGTTCATTCCACTGTGGTGGACCCCTGATATGGGACTAAGCCGAAGGAAAATTAATGTATGAATCCACGGAGGTCATAAAACAACCACACCACCAAGTTAGCAACATGAATACACTGGAGGGTGGAGTAGCAGAGCTGGTATAGATGTATATGCACATATATGATCGATAACAGAGAAATTTTAAAGACTGAGAGGGGCTCACAACAATCCATTTGGTGTCTGTCCATGATAAATTGAAAGCAAAGTAAAGATGTTGAAACAATGCACAGGCTAGAGGAGGCTGACAAATGTTTATGAAGCTGTTCTACTCTAACCATCGTTGTTTAGGGGTACAAGCAAACAATGAATGAAAAAGAACTTAATGTGACGTATATTGGGGCCTTTATGCTGTGCCTTGATTACATACAAACATGTTAGCATTTATGCATGTAATTTACAGTGTACTGCCTTTCCCATATTTTCCAGGAAAGCAGTTCAGAGTAATTGTGATTTCCACTGTGCACACCAAGGACAGCCTATTGGAGACGGACCGGACCTGTCTTGAGTTTTTCAATGACATGCGAGTCCTGAACACCGTCATGACAAGAGCCCAATCACAAATATTTGTTGTCGGAGATGCCGCTGCACTTTCATGCCATCAGTTCGGTATGTGCTGGAGACTTTGGAGAGCATACATAGAGGAATGCATCAACATGGAAAGTTGCCATGACTTTACTCTGGATTCTTTAAAACAAGATCTCCTGGAGATTTCTGAACTCTGCAGAAGCGAGGATGAAGAGAACAGCGATAGTGAATCTACTATATCTGAAATACCAGACACCGAAGACCTAATACTTCAAGAGCTTCTGGATGAGAGCAAAGACATCAATGTTGCTTTGACAGAGGAAGGATTATTTCCAGTTTTTCAAAATCAGGAAGCGTTCAGTAGTGCAAACAACCAAGTTGCAGAAGTATATTATGAAGAGCCGTTGTTTACTAGCTCTACTGTGCACAAACAGTGTGAGTTAGTCAAAGAAGGTTATGACAGAGGATATGCAAAGCCACTTGACGAGTCAACTCTGAGAATAGACATCAAGGGTAGAGCGAATATCGGAAGGGCATTCCCTGGAGATAAAGTAACAGTGGAGATCCTAAGTGCGACATCTAATCCTCCAATAGGAAAAGTGATCAACATCCTTGAAAGTGCAGATACTGTAAAGGAATTTGTCTGTGCGCTTGAAAGACATGACAATCAAGTAATGACACCTATAAACAAATGCATCACCAAGATCTTCACACCATTTTGGAAAGACAAACCAAACCACATTGCAGTAAGAAATCCTGAGAGCCTCAAAGTAGAGAAGTTCATCAAAATCAATGAAGAAGCACACAGAAAATCTCTCTTTGTTGTCAAAGTCCTTAGTTGGAGAAGTGTTTTCAGATATCCTTTGGGGATTGTCGTAGGTGTGCTTCCTAAAATAGCAACTTTAGATGATGGATTGCATGTACTCAGCATTGAGTACCAGTTGAGAAGGACGCTTTCCTCATCTCTGAAAAAGCAGCTGCAATATTTACAACGTCTTGATATTTTTGAAAAAGGGCGAAGAGATTTTCGCACGCTCCCAACCTTCACAGTTGATCCAGCGCATTCGCAAGATCTCGATGATGCAATAAGTGTGCAGGATTTTGGTGAGTACCTTGAAATAGGAGTTCACATTTCTGATGTTGCAAGCTTTGTGGCTAAAGACAATGAATTGGACAAATTTGCCAGGCAGCTGTGTACTGCATTCTACCCCCGTGAGAAGGAGCCAATATACATGTTTCCCAAAGAACTGAGCACCAATTTGTTCAGTTTAATCCCTAACCAGGACAGACGAGCAATCTCGTTGATAATAGAAGTGGATGCAAAGACAAATCTCATAAAGAGAAGATTTATCTGCAAGTCTGTGATTCACTCCAACAGGAAATTTTCCTATGATGAAGTTGAGGACATTCTTGAAAATGGTCAGGCGCTTTCTGACCTGCTTGAAAACTGTCTTGTAAAAGTGTCGAACTTTGCTGAGGTTCACCGAAGATACAGAAAGCAGGATGACTGGTGCTACAAGATGCCAGATGAGGATGTGACCCTCGGAAGAAGGAGATCTCACCAAATGGTGGAAGAGCTGATGGTCATGTTTAACCACATGGTTGCCGAACGTCTTTTATCTGATGATGCAACAAGAAGCAAAACTCCATTGAGATGCCAGGACAGGCCTCAAACGGACAAAATTATTGAGATTTTTGACCAAAATGCAGCCTTGATTCCACTGTCTGTTCACTTCTCAAGTCAAGCTCATGAACTGAATAAGCAAGGTTTGATCCAGCACAACCCTCAGACTGACTCAGACACGTTCCCTGTGTTAAAATCAATCTTGAGATGCCTGAAGTCAGCAGCAGAGCAGCAAAACATCTACAAAATAATTGACTTTGTAGCAACTGATGACATTCATCCTCAGCTTCTGCCTTTTGCTGTTGCATTTAGGCGGCTGTTTCACAAGGCGTTCATTCAGCGCTCAAACTCAACGCATGTCTCAAGAATAGGGCACTATGATTTAGATCTTGACAGCTATACATGGGCCTCATCTCCAGTTCGCCGATACTTAGATGTAATCGTGCAGCGCCTTCTTCATTCTGTGATTGACAAGACAGATGTTAAGTATACAACTCAAGACATTAACCTGTCTTGTTTGGAATTTTCCAGGAAAAATGATCAACAGTCGGCCTACGAGAGGAAGGCAAATGCTCTGCATTTTGCATTAAAACTATCAAGCCAAAGTGAAAGGAAGGTGGCTTATATTGTGGAGCTCAATTCATTAGGGACAAACTTCAAAGTGTCCTTTCCACTTAACAGATCCTCAATATCAGAAAACTTAGACATTATGAGCAGGGATCTTCTGCTGGCAGTTCAACCAGAGTTTGATGAAACAAACAACTGCATGATCCTGAAATGGGAGCGAAGGATATATTCATTCTCCAATCCTCACATCCATGCTGAAGTGAAGCAACAAAATCCAAACTCAGTCATGGCCTATGTCCCTGCAAAGACCTGGAAATGCATTGCAGATGCTATCAGAGAAGAAAATTGGTACACCATTTTTCCTCTTATTGAGGAACTTCAACGCAACTCTGGGATCAATGCAAGACAATTCCATGAAACACTGAGTGCTTTAAAATGTACAAAAAATTATGATCCCTTGCATGCTGAGCATTACGCTGAACTGTACCTGAGAATTAAGCAAGGTGAGGCGGTCGAAGTTCAGCTTGGTGCATCCACAGCTCGTGGATTAATGACTCCATCGATTCAACTGTTTGTTGTGCACCCAAAGTTTGAGATTTGCGTGGAGCATGTAAGAGATCCAGTCAAGTGTTTTTCTGAATACGCACTAAACTCATCAAGGAGTTCATACAACTTGTACAAGGATTATCAGGCAATATGGAGACCTATGTGCGAAATGGAGTCAGCCTCCAGCGCTGTGGCTGAAAATGAGAGCATTCTTATTGTAGATGTGCCCTTGAAATGGGAAAACTCCAATCCAAAGAGGCTTCAGGGTTTTTTTCTGCTCCCACTTGACAAGAAATCTCAGTGGTCAATTGACTGCGATCTCAGAAACAGTTTCCTATGCATTCGAACGAGGATTCAGAAACAGAGTAGCCCATTTCTGGAGAGCTCTCAGTGCACAGCGCTCATGGATATTCCTTCTTTCACTTGGGTAGTTCATGGTGTAATTACAGAAGTTGAAGAAACAGAGTCCAAAGAATCAACAAATCAAGAACCAAAGAGTTTGCGAATTGATTTTCTGATTAAACACATGCCCATGACAAACATTCCAGAACAAATATTCCACGAGAGGACGAGATTTACTCTAGAGCTGATTCCAAAGCTTCTGCCAGACGTGTAAGATTGCAAATACTACAACTTACTACTATAGCTTAAAATGCTTAAGAATACAGAATGAATCATTGCAAATCTATTTATTTATACATTGTAATGTTTAATATAGTTGAAGACGGAATTACTAGCTTCCTGTGACATTGTAATTTATTTTTTTAAATTCACCAGTGAAGTCTAGCAAAACACAGATGACAATTTTCACATTATTTTCTATTATGTTTTTTTCTGGCAAAAGTCTTTTTTCTTTTAGTTTGCTTTGGAATGAAAAAATAAGAATGTATATAGTATTTTTTTTAGATCGGCTATTGAACAAATCACTGTGGGCATCACGGTGGCGCAGTAGGTAGCACAATCGCCTTACAGCAAGAAGGTCGCTGGTTCGAGCCACGGCTGGGTCAGTTGGCGTTTCTGTGTGGAGTTTGCATGTTCTCCCTGTGTTAGCGTCGGTTTCCTCTGGATGCTCCGGTGTCCCTCACAGCCCAAAGACATGCGGTGTAGGTGAATTGAATAAGCTAAATTGGCCATAGTAGATGTGTGTGAATGCAAGAGTGTATAGGTGTTTCCAAGTATTGGGTTGCATTCGGTGCGCAAAACATATGCTGGATAAGTTGGCGGTTCATTCCGCTGTGGCGACCCCTGATTAATAAAGGGACTAAGCCGAAAAGAAAATGAATGAATGAACAAATCACTGTTGTCCAATGACTTGCCAAAAGAACCTAACTTATATAGTTAGCCTAATTAACCAAGTTAAGCCTTGCAAAACTAGTATCTACAAAATAACTTGTAAAATGTTATGTACTGTCATCATGGCAAAGACAAAATCAATTTGTAAGAAATAAGCACTTGGGAAATATTGAAATATTTCACAGGCTAATAATTTGTCTTCAACTGTACCTTTGAATTATATAAGCACACAGGATCTGTGATATCTAGAGCCAGACAGAATTAACGTATTCAATAACAAAATTCATTATTATTGTATCATATTTTATTTAAGGTTTACAATGCAAATCCAATTAGAACCACTTGATCAATTGTTTTGCTTTGTTATTTCTTTTGCAGACGCAAAGAGAATGCAATTGACAGTCTAACCAAAGCTAACCAGCTTGTAAAAAATATTGCCATGGGCAGGAGAATCACTTCTGACAGAGGTACTACAGTTTCACATTCACTGTTAATTTTTAATGCATTTTACATTATACTCTAAATTAATGTTTTACTAGTCATCTTCGTCAAACATATCACTTCATATGTCGTTCAATTTTGTTTAAAAGTAAACTATCTCTCCACAAGGATGTAAAATACCAAAACAGAATACAGGCAGATTCGAGATCAAAAGTTATCATCCTTCTGGGTTATCCCATCTAAACAACAGCCAAAGTAAAGCAATAAGAGAAGCACTGACTAACCCATTCACACTTATCCAAGGACCACCAGGTGAGACTCTCTTTGGTTTCTCAAAGTCTACTGGAATTCTTCAAGACTTTTTTTGTTAATTTCATCATTTCTGTGCATTTTCATAGGGACTGGAAAAACTGTTGTTGGTGTCCATATTTTGTACTGGCTGCACAAGAATATCCAACAGCTTCAAGCTTCCAGTTCAAAGAAAAGAGAGCTATTCTGTACTGTGGCCCGTCAAATAAATCTGTTGACGTTGTAGCAGGTAATGCAAAATATTCTGTATAAACCTGTTATATTTGTTTGTATTCATGCATTGGCTTGCTTTTTGTTTGTTGGTAGAGTAATAGAAGTGCTTGGAATTGTTGGATTGCAAGTGCTTGAACTGTGGATATCATCATAATAGTATACACATCATCATAATTTTGTTCATACACATCTCCAATGTTTAATGCCGCGTTATGAAACAAAGGGTCCCAATGTGAGCAAGCACACCAGCATACAAAACATCAGGCAAAAAATGTGATTTAAGAAAAACTTGCCACAGACTACGATAAAAATTGGCTGACCAATTATGGCCCGTTTCCACTTAGTGGTACGGTTTGGTACGGTTTGCTTCAGTACATTTTTATGGCCGTTTCCACTGTCAAAAGCGTACTGAACCAAACCGTACCGTACCACTTTTTGGTCACCCTTTGCAAAGGGTACCAAAAGGCAGAGCTAGATGCGCACCTGAACACTATTGGTTTACGAAGATACATCATTCGCTCGTGCAACAACAAGCCAGAATGAAAACAAAGGAACAGCCATGTTTTAAATACACAGCTGAGGCATTAACCATAATAATTTCGCTATTTCGCACTTTCATTGATCTGCAGTTATGATCAAATCATCTTCATAGAAAAGTTAGTAATGAACATTTATTCACAAGTATTGACGTGTATAAAGCATCTGTTTTGTGAGAAGTGCTTACCATATAATATGTGAACGACCCATACAGCTTTACTGTAGACATTTCCTCATAAAAATGACGTTGTCTGAAACTTTCAGTCGTACACCACACCCACCAAAAGGCTACCCTTTTGGCAGTGGAAACGCAAGCTTAATAAAGGTGACCCGTACTGTACCTCTCAGTGGAAACGGGCCATTAGATTAGTGCTTGTGTTCACGTACCTTGAGCTGTTGAAGTTACAGTAAAATTGCACTTGGTGGCGCTTTATTTATTTGGTGACAAGCACAAAATGCTTTAGCTGAGCATACAGGAGGTGCAGATCAAATAGGATTGGATGATGAGTTCAATTTTACTTAATTTTTTTCTAATGGCTTGTAACTTTTTCATGCAAAACTTTTGCCAAGTTGTTTGTTCGCTGTGGAGGTTTAACAAGAAGGGGAAAAGTTTATGCATTAAAGACCCAAGGAAAAGCAGGTTGTGGCTAGAAAGGAGACAGCTCCAGCTGGAAGTTAACAATAAATATTTATATTCATGATTTCCGCTACATTCATTCTTCCATGGCGGGGCGCCACGCCAAAATTCATCCCGCCACGGCTACATTACAGCTTCTCATTCAAAACATTTTATTTTTTAATAGCGGGTGATAATCGCACCAAAACGTATTAAAAGGTAAGTGAATTATAACCGCGTGAATTTTTCTGTAACAACCGTAGTAGTGCTGTGCGTCATTTGTGCTGACTGACTGACTGACAGGTGCGTGATGCCTGAGGCCAACAAACAAAAGTATAGCTGTTTCACTTTACTTCAGGTCGCATTAATGCCGCTCTGTAGGTCTATTGGAGACATTCATAAATATTTCTAGCAAATCAAATAAATGTTGAAGACATACTCGTTACATAAACGCACTAAATCACACTTCAGCAGCGTTTATTTAAGAGCGCACAAGAAGATCTGCGCTCAGTGTTGCCAGATGATGCTGACTGTTTCCAGCCCAAAAGCTGTCGAGATCACAAGCGTTTATACACTGCTCTAAGCATATATGGCATCTCTATGGGAGATCAAAACAGGTTTATGAGGACACAACGGAGCTGGCGGGCACGCTGTTGCAAAACCGCCCAAATTTGCATTACCCGCCTATGTCACTTTTTACCCACAAAAATAAATTCAAAACCGAAACCGCCCAATCTGGCAACACTGTGCGCTTGAGCAGCGCGTATTTGAGGGCGCGCAAGAAGCTTTGTGCAAGAGCAGAGGAAATCAGCACGCAAGCAAAGAGATCCACATGCTTTAGGCTATAACATAAATGCAGTCTCGACTTGTAATACTGCGCTCACGACATTTGTCATTGAAATAACACCACAGGTAGTTAGTAGATCTGTGTAACAAAGGCCTGCCGCCACAGCTGGAAAAAATCCTAGAGGAAACACTGATATTATTTATTAAAGTGCCTGTTACATACCTCTACCCAAGACCTAAACCTACCACTCACAGTCACATACGAATGGTAATTATTGTTACAGTGTCATAAAAATTGTGCTATTTTGACATGTGCATGGCCAAGCTTCTGCAGATGTATGCCTTCAAGACTTTACCAAAAAAGCGCGGGGGAAACTTCTTTTTCTCTTTTACAACAAGCTAGTGTCAGAAGCGTAAAGTTGCCACATTGTGTACAGTGTATTTCTGCAGATAATTTAAAGAAAGCAAAAAAACTGTAACCATTGCCTTCCATAGTAAAAAAACTTAATACTATAGAAGTCAATGTTTACAGGTTTTCAGCTTTCTTCAAATTTTCTACTCCTAAAGGTTTAAAACAAGTAAAGGGAGGGAAATTGATGACAGGTTTTGATGAACTAGCCCTTTAAAGCCGTGTTTCTCAACCATGTTCCTGGAGGACCCCAACACTGCATGTTTTGGATGTCTCTGTCTGTCACACCCAATGCAGGTCTTTCAGTCTCTGCTAAAGAGCTGATGATCTGAATCAACTTGGTTAAGGAGACATCGAAAATGTGCAGAGCTGGTGTTCCTCCAGGAACTTGGTTGAGAAACACTGCTTTAAAGGACACTCTAACTGTTTAAATAATACATAATAATTCACAGTATTTAGAAGTGCCCATGGTATCAATATTGTGCATGTTTATCATATTGAATTATTAAATATCAGTGTATGTCTAAATGACATGGTGTAAGGTGTTCAGCTGAAGTATTATCTTAAAACTAAGACCTGCCAAGGAAGGACCATACAGTTAATCATGTCCTGATCATGCAAACCTGGGTATTCATTCCTGACATTGGTGCACATGCACAGAAACTGTACATACCTGACTAAGGAAGATCACTGCACTTAAATGGTTTATATAAATGTGTTGCAGGTCATCTCTTACATCTCAGAGACCATCTTAAACCTCTCCGGGTCTACAGTGATCAGATGGAGATGCTGGAGTTTCCATACCCAGGCTGCAATCTGAAGCTCTCACGCAACTCTAAAAGAGGAGAAAAACCCAACACTGAGCTCAGGTATTTGACAAATGCTTTCCATTGAGTGCAGATACAAAAGACCAATGTAATGTTTATTTGTTGTGCAGAGACTTTAATTCAATTCAATTTGTATAGTGATTTTATATATAATAATCGTTTCAAAGCAGCTTTGCAAAAGCAAGGTAGACTTCACAGCTATCAAGTGTATAGTTAAATGCAGTTATACAAAGTAATGTTATTTTTGAAAAAAGAAAATAAATATAAAGTTGAAAAAACTGATTAGCCCTCCTGTGAAATCACTTTTTATATATATTTCCCAAGTGCTGTTGTAACAGAGAGATGTTTTTCAATACATTTAAAAAAATACATTATTTTGTCTTTGCCATTATGACAGTACTTCATATTTACTAGTTATTTTTATATTTACTATTTTTGCAAGAAACTAGTATTCTGCCAAAAGTGCAACTTAAAGGCTTAACTAGATCAATTAACTAAACTTATTCATTTATTTTCCTTTGGCTTGGTCCCTTATTTATCAGCGCTCGCCACAGTAGAATGAACCGCAAGGTTAACTAAAGTTCGGTTAATTAGGCAACATTGGACAACAGTGGTTTGTTCTGTAGACAATGTTTTTCATAAGCCAATTGTACTAACATTGATAGTCCTAAATGCTGCAAATAAAACATCTGAGATGAATTATTAAATAAAACAGATTAATATGTTAATTTATTGCTGTTATTTTTATTTTATAAATCTCTTTTTTTTTACTTTACATCAATTTCATTATTATCAGAATTAGTTTATTCTTAAATTATTGCCTTTATACCTCAAAATAGGCTTAAATAATAACGTAAACTCTAATATCTTCTTTTACCTGTTGTACC
>NC_079440.1:61258496-61383496 GCF_903798145.1 Danio aesculapii
ACCATAGTTTTTCTATAACTGCACTTTATAACTTATACCTGTATCCTGCACTTGCTGCTATTGCACTGCTGGTTAGACCGAAACTGCATTTTATTGCCTTGTACTTGTACATGTGTAATGACAATAAAGTTTAATTTAATCTAAAACATCTTCTGTTGTAACATCCCATATGAACAATACTTTAGTAACTTATAGTAAATAAATACTATAGTGAATTACTTGAATTAATCTGTTGTGGAAATCCTATAGTAGTTAACCATTGACCCAATACTGTAGTTTTCTACAACTATAGGGTATATTATACTAAGATACAACACAGTTTACTGAAGTAAAATATAAAGTATATTGTATTTATTAGTTTATCAGTTCACTATTGTTAATACTGCAGTGTGATGTAGCATTCATTAAAAATGAGTAGTAAATAATGTAAAATATACAGTATAATGCACTTGACTACAGTATATGATTCAAAAACACTAGTATTTGCTATAAATTACAATGTTTTGTGGGAGGCCTCAGAATTGCAATGAGTTTACCTTATAAAATGGGTTACTCTATTTTTATGAAGTTTGCAATAAACAAAATTATTCTAATAATTCATGTTTTAGATTGTCCTTCTTGGCGATCACAAGCAGCTTCAACCAGTGGTCCACTGCGAGGTGGCAGAGCGATTGGGAATGAGCAGATCTCTTTTTGAACGTTACATGGAGAACGCACTCATGCTTGACACCCAGTACAGAATGGTAATAACCTATTGGAATATAGCTTCAATGCTGTATTTGTATTTCAACACACATAAGTTACTTTATGCTTTGAAAGTCTATATCAATTCATAATTCATTGTCCAGTGATATCAAGCAATGAAAACTGCAAAATATAAGTTCTCTTGTTTAGTTTTATCGTATTTAAATTGAACATTTTCTCCATTATATACTTTCTCTACCAGCAAGAAGACATATGTGCATTTCCATCCAATGAGTTCTATGGGGGGAGATTACAAACTGGAATACCACCCAAATCAAAACTATTCCTTACTCAAACAAAGCAAACCTGCATCGTTTTTGGTCATGTTGAAGGAAAGGAGAAAAGTCTGGTGGTTCGAACTGAACAAGGCAATGAAAACTCAAAGGCAAATATGGAAGAGGCAGAAGAAGTGGTAAGTGATAAATGCAGTCAATGATAAATTAAGAATGTAGGGCTATTTTGGGCTATAGTGTAAATTACAATTGTAAACTAATAGCATATATTGAATAATATAGCATATTACGGTCTATAAATGACACGTTTTATAGTTTGTTGTATTATGTAAGGTAGTAAAAAACAATTAAACATTAACTTATAGACTTAAATTTTCTAGTACACAACGTTGTTTTGAATGAATAAGAGGATGTGACATTCACAGAGGATGTGAGATCTGGTGATCGCGTATTTGTACATATTGCACATCGATGTTTCATACATTATCCCCTCTAAGACGTTTTTAGTATTTTCATAACAACTCGAGCTAACGTTAATAGCTAATTGGCGCCATCTTGTGATTCCAAACGGTCACTATGAAAAATTACTAAATGGTCTGAAAGGAGAACAGTCATTTTAAGCTTCAGCGGGTGGTTTAATAATTTAAACACATGCTTTAAAATTGATTTTTTTTTTTAAGATAAACTTACCAGATAACAATTACAGAGAGGACATTTACGTTCTTCCCGATTTTCCTCAGTCGATGACCTTGGGCCGCAAAAATGGCGGTTGTTTCCAATGAGACACACAACAACTCGTCAAGGGCGCGCTTTCGACCGAAGGTTCCTATCGTAACATCAACATTTTTGAGCACGTTTGTGGCTGTGTAAAATAACATCACGTTTTTAAAAAGTAATTTTCATTCTAAAAAAAGCTTCCGACATCTCTGTAAATGCTAAATTATTCCGTTGGTGTGCTAGATAGGAGTCACGTGACCACACTTTAAATTGAAAATACGTAATGAAGGTAAAACATTTATATACATTTACATTATTTGGTAGATGTTTCCATGTTTACTTAAATAGAAGAATATGGATAATAAAGTTAACAGAAAATAAAACAGAATATGTATGTGGTATAGTCGGCTATAGCTATAGGAAATGGTCGTGCCCATCTGAGCCTGGTTCTCTCGAGGTTTTTTTCTTCATATTCGTAAATTGGTGAAGTTTTTTTCTCTCCGCTGTCGCCACTGTCTTGCAAGGTTCGGGATCAGTAGAGCTGCGCATCGTTGGATTTGCTCTTCAGTGTTTGAAGTTGAACCCTCAGTAGTGATTATTAAACCACACTGAACTGAGCTAAACTGAACTAAACCTAAATTTTGAAAACTGAACTACACTGTTCCTATTTACTATGACCTTTTATGTGAAGCTGCTTTGACACAATCTACATTGTAAAAGCGCTATTCAAATAAAGGTGAATTGAATTGAATACAATAGTTTAGTTTAGTTTAGTTTAGTTTAGTTTAAAACTTTATTAATCCCCTTGGGGCAATTCATTACGACGTGGTGGTGCTTCACATATAACAAGAATGACACACTTAACACAATAAACATCAACACTTAACATCAGGTACAAAAAAAAAGTAATAATAATAATCGATTAACTACATTTACTAGGTAACCTAATTGCTTCAGGCACAAAAGTAAATTTGTAACGATTTGTGGAACATCTTATTGTCCGTAGACGTCGACCAAGGAGCATCCATTCAAAATGCTCATTTAAGGGCTGTGTGCTGTCTCCTAGTATTTTATGTGCCAAAATCTTTGAGCAAAAATTAACGATGCCTTGAAGACGATTCTTGTTTTTAGACAGTGAAGAAAACCAGCAAATAGAAAATAATAGAAAATGAACTGATATAGTATTATAAGTTCAAAGGAATTTGTATATAAATATTAGAGAGGGCGACACAGTGGCTCAGTGTTTAGCACTGTCGCCTCAAAGCAAGATAATCACTAATTCTGTGTGGAGTTTGCATGTTCTCCCCGTGTTGGCGTGGGTTTCCTCCAGGTGCTCCGGTTTCCCCGACAGTCCAAACACATGCACTATAGAGGAATTGAATAAACTTTGTGTGTGTGAGAATGAGTGTGTATTGGTGTTTCTCAGTAATGGATTGCAGCTAGAAGGGCATCTGCTGTGTAAAACATATGCTGGATAAGTTGATGGTTCATTCCGCTGTGTCGACCACTAATGAATAAAGGCCCTACGCCGAAGTAAAATAAATGACTGAATAAATATTAGAGAATAATTGTAAAAGGAATAAGTATTGTTTTTTTCTTTTTAAATAGTTTGTTGTAGTAGCCTACTGATAATCATTTCTTACCCCAATAGGTGCGGGTCGCCATTCTTTTGACTGAGGCTGGGATCAAGACAAAGGACATTGCCATTCTGACACCATATAATGCTCAAGTGGCCAAAATTAGTGAGTCTCTGCATGATAACCATATACGAGACATCACAGTCAACACCATCATGAGGAGTCAAGGTAATAATTCTTCAAAAATCTGATTGTACATCAATATGTTCGCTAATGGTGCATTGAACATTTATAAACACGACACAGCTGACAGTTTTAATCTTCCTGAATTCATTAGGCATGGGTTTGAGTAAACTGTTAACACTTGTTTGATTCTTAAAGGGTCTGAGATGATATCTTCAAAATGTCAAGTACAAATATCATCATTTCTGTGCATATTTTCTCCATAAAATTACATATACAAACAGTGAAACAGAATTGCCAAATTCTTACAGTAGCTGTCTATTATTTCTGATCTTTTGTTTGTTTTGCTGCAGGAAGTGAATGGAGGTACGTCATCATGTCAACAGTGCGCTCTTGTCCCAAGTCTGAAATAGAGACACAACCACCCAAATCCTGGATTATGAAGCGGCTTGGGTTCATCACGGACCCTCATCAAGTAAACGTGGGCATTACCAGAGCACAAGAAGGGCTGTGCATCATCGGTGAGTCAATAAACACATCTCAGTCTGTAAGTCAGTAATGTGTGAAGCGGTACGTAACGTAAAATAACATTAAAACATAAACGAATCAGTTTAGTTCACTCTCATTTTTGTGTTTAAAAGTTATGAATATAATTTGGAAAGGAAAATATGGATGTCATTTATCTTACTCTTTACAAAGTGGATTTTTTAAACTAAGAAGTAAAGTCTGTACACAAATTTTGATGTTAGCCTGAAAGTTGGAAGTAGTTTTAAAAAGCCTGAAGTTTGAGACAGTTTGTATAGATATATAAATACATATAGGTGGTTGCTAAGATGAAATGATCAGTTACTATGGTATTTCTAGGTTACCATTTGTGGTTACCTACAAAAGTGAAGAGCGGAACGGGAGGATCCCCCAAGATGCGTGGGCCCTTAGAATCGTCCTAACTCCCCCCTTTTGTGTGTTATGTGGTTGTTAGCATAATCTAGGGCAGGCATGGGCAAACTTGATCCTCTAGGGCTGGTGTCCCTGCAGAGTTTTGCTCCAACACTAATCAGACACACCTGAACACCCTAATTAGTGTCTTTAAGATCACTAGAAAGCTACAAGCAGGTGTGTTTGATTAGGGTTGGAGCAAAACTATGCAGGGACACCGGCCCTCCAGGATCAAGTTTGCCCATGCCTGATCTAGGGCAGTGTTTCCCAACCCTGTTCCTGGAGGCACACCAACAGTACATATTTTGGATGTCTCCCTTTTCTGACCCATTAACTTCAGGTGTTGGAGTCTCTTCTGATGTTATGATGAGTTGATTCAGCTGTGTTTGATTAGGGAGAGGTTGAAAATATGTACTGTTGGTGTGCCTTCAGGAACAGGGTTGGGAAACACTGATCTAGGGTATTTGTCAAGACTGTTTTTGGTCAATGCTAGGGTGTTAGCATGGGTAGCATGTTGGAAAGTCTTGTTTGAGAAAAGAGCCAAATCCAGTGTCTCTAAGATGCTCTAGATTATAGAGCTTTTTAAACGGTTACTAGGGTAACATATTTTGTTGCTAGGGAGTGACTTGGCACCCTTCAATCATAATACTCTTTCTCAATATAATTATCAGTAGTGTCATATTTGATAATTCTGCTTGTTTTGACAGGAAACGAGAACTTGTTGCGCTGTAGTTCCTTATGGAGGAAACTTCTGAATCATTATCATGAGAAAGGTTGTGTGGTGAATCCTGCCCGGCTCATCCGCGTCCAACAACCCTCAAGAAGAACTGCTAGAAGATGATGAAGGCCCACTCATATTAACTCATTTATGTATTATTATGATTATTATTATTATTATGGCACAATTTTCAAAGCACGGATTTGCACCTATCAGGTATGTTCATGTTATGAATATCATGAATTACCACTGATGGCACTTTTATTGTACATGAACTTTCAATACATTCTGTTGATGGTTGTAGCTTTTTTTAAATGACCTTGTATTTATCTCTTTGTTTTTTATGTCTTAATCTTTATAACATTTCAAGTTTGCACCGCTTAAATTAAAAATGACTTTCCATTTGATTAAAAAATATTATTAATTCTTTATATAAAAGACAAAGATAAGGATAAAGTGAGATTTCTCTCCATGTTACTATGAGATGAGTTTTACTGTGACAGACAGGGATGGGAAAAATACATTGAAATGTATTTTAAATTAAAATACAAAATGCTTCAAATTTTATGTGCATCAAAATAAACTGCAAAATACAGCAGCGACAAACATATCAAAATAAAATACTGTATTTTGAAAATACTGCAAAATACTTTTACAAGGGAGAATGACGGCGACGCAGTGGCGCAGTAGGTTGTGATGTCGCCTCACAGCAAGAAGGTCGCTGGTTCGAGCCTCGGCTGGGTCAGTTGGCATTTCTGTGTGGAGTTTGCATGTTCTCCCTGCGTTCGCGTGGGTTTCTTCCGGGTGCTCCGGTTTCACCCACAGTCCAAAGACATGTGGTACAGGTAAATTTGGTAGGCTAAATTGTCCATAGTGTATGAGTGTGTATGGATGTTTCCCAGATTGGTTGCGGCTGGAAGGGCATCCGCTGCGTAAAACATATGCTGGATAAGTTGGCGGTTCATTCCGCGGTGGCGACCCCAGATTAATAAAGTGACTAAGCCGAAAAGAAAATGAATGAATTAATGAAGGGAGAATGACATTTCTTTGCAAACCTTCTATCGACAGGCCAATTTGATCAATCGTCTTACCGTTACACTGACTTAGTAAAGTAAACAACAATTGACAGCAATAGCATTTCTCTGAGCGAGTTTAAGTAAGCTTCTCTGCCACCTCATTCACCTCTACTGTACATAAACAGGTATTCATAGACTTTCTCTTTCAATTTAGTATTAATTTTGTACAAACTTCATACATAAAGTCCTGTCTTGAAGATCTCTGGATGACCTGTAAAAAGAATAACTGAAAAAACCATCTAATGCAGATAATGAGTTGGAACATAGTGCTATATCTCTTCATTGTGTTTCCATCCATTGCATGGCCAGTAAAATTGACAGCATCTCTTATATTTTAAAAGGGTGATAAAGGGCTTAGTCTTTTATTTATGAGGGGTCGCCACAGCAGAATTAACTATTCCAGCATATGTTCTTACACAGCGGATGCCCTTCCAGCCGCAACCCAGTACTGGGAAACACCCATACACACTCATTCACACACACTCATACACTACGGCCAATTTAGTTTAATCAATTCACTTATAGCGCATGTGTTTGGACTGTGGAGGAAACCAGAGCACCCAGAAGAAACTCACACCAACACGGGGAGAACATGCAAACTCCACACAGAAACACCAACAGGCCCAGCTGGGACTCGAACCAGTGACCTTCTAGCTGTGAGGTGACAGTGCTAACCACTGAGCCAGTTGATTTTTTTTTATTAGAATTTTTTTTAGTTCACGTAACTTTTTTTAATAAATCTACTTTTTTTGCAATTGAAATCTTTCGTACTTAATATAAATACATGATTTCTGAAAACGACTAACATCTCCACGTTTTAGTAATCTCCATAAATCATGTTTTTCACAGTTGTACTCTTCAATGCAAAACATGATATCTTTAAAAAATGAAGTTTTGCAAATAGACTCTTCATCCTGCTGCTGCAGTGTAACAGGAGTCTGGAGTTTTTGACCAGACTGTATAGACTGGAGTATTATTAAATATTTGTGTCTCATATACTGTATTGTGCCACTTTAACATCTATTCTCTTCATTAACTATAAAAAGCACCTGCAGATCAGCTACTGGCATTCGAAACAGCCAATGAAGTTTTGTGGGAATCGCCACTGTTGGACGTTTTCAGTTTTTCTTTAAAGAGCCCCTATTATGCATGAAATAGGGTCATATTTAGGTTGTAAGGGTCTCCAACAACAGTCTAATATGCATGCAAGGTCATAAAACACTTTTATGGTCTTATAATCTGCATTTATTTTTACCTAATTATCCCAGCGACTCCCATATGAATCGTTCAGCGATTCATTTGTTCTCAAACCCCTCCTCAGCGCGAAGCTAATCTGCACTGATTGGACCGTTGACAGCCTGCTGCGATTGGTCGACAATGACAGCTTTCAGCGCGAGACAGAGTGAAATGCCCAGCTGCTAATCAACAATAAAAGAGTAGTCACGGACGCCGCCCTCTCTATTCTGCTGCCCTAGGCGCGGATATAACTGCTGAGGACGCGGGTGGTGAAGGAAGTGTCGCGTCTATAGAGGCGACCTAGGCGGCTGCCTAGGGCGGCTGAATAAAGAGGGCGGTTACCGCGACACCTCCCTAAACCACCTGCGTCCTCCGTTATATCCGCGACCACAGTTATATCCAGAATAGTTTAACTATTTTGAAACTTGACTGTTGAATGTGTGTAAACAGCTGACGATTCGTAAACAAAGCGGCACGCGTCACGTTTTCAACGTGGCTTTACACGCGATATGAGAATATATAGAGTTAACCTGATACAGTACACGCAGTTACAAGCAACAAAACACAACTAAATACTTAATGTGCAAGCTAGAGTAAACAAGGCAACAATTTTAATCGCACGTACTTACACTGGTGAAATGGGGTAGAAACTGATTCATGATGCACTGATCCATGTTCTGACTGTCGATAATATCCATCTGCACAGCGTGACTTCATTCGACCGGTGTGTGTGTGTGTGCGTGTCTTTTTCCTGTGTTAGTGGGCGGGGCCGCAGGTTTCAAATCTACCAGGTTTGCGCGCACAACTACTTGTGTTTCGTAGCCGCATCATCACGAAACACCTAATGACTCGTTATCAAGACGACTCGTTTGAAACACTATGAGTCGACTCTTTTATAGATGAATCAATAATTTTAAACACTGTACACTTACAGATTTAAGCCTTAGCTGGATATTTCACTTCACTTAGAGCTGTGTTACACACTACATGGAAGGGCATTTTCAAAAACCCATAATATGGGCTCATTAACTGCAAGAGTCTCCGTTTAACCCCTTAGTGAACACCAGTACAGCATCTTTAGCTGTTTTATTTTTCTAAAGTTCCTCTGCATGTCCACCTGCAGCCATGAGGCTGACACTGAGGATGTTCTGAAGCTCCTCATGCTATTCTTAAGAACTGATATTTTAGTCCATCTCATTTCTGAAGCAAAGATGCTGATGCCGAATTGTACACTATACTGCCATTAAATATTAGCATTGACCACCTGTTCTGATCTCAAGTTTAGACAAATAATTGAGAAAGCACCAATCAGAGGCTGCATTTTTATGATGACATGTAGAGTTCTTACAAAGTATTTTAAAAATACAAGACATTAAAGTATTTTGAGACAAAATATTAACCCATTTTCATTAACCCAATCACATACACATTACAAAATACTATTTTGTATTTAAAATACGTATTTGAAATACATGTATCATAAACACTGCCCATCCCTGGTGACAGCACTACTGGATTATGGCTGTAATCTGTTCTTGCAATGTTGATATTTGACCACTCGGTGGTGCTGTACTTGCTTTTAAAGCACAGCCTGAAGCATTGAGTAGCTTTAAATATGACCTGTATTTGAATTCTGTGAATGTAGAGATGTTTACGATTATTTTCACCATGCATTTGTTTCCTGTGCTGTAAATGTGTATTTTCTGTGTTTATTTGAAAACGTAAGGATGTTTCATAACTTCTATAAGGACGTCTCTGTGTCTTAAAACTGTTTTTAAATAATTTGCACAAAAATATATTGAATAAATTTGGGAACTTAAGTCTCAAATAAAACTGTGAACAAGATTAAGTCTTTATCAATGTGTTTCTTATCTTTTAGCTGAATACTATTATGTACAGTCAAGAACAAGAAACTAGTTATTAGTTAAACCTATTATGTTTAAAAATGTGTTAAAATCACACAGAAAATGTTTTGATAAATATTTTGTTTTCAACTGTATATTTAACTCTCCAATCATCATTAAATGTTATTTTATATTGTTTTAAAATAAAATGGATTTTCTTTCCGCTTCAATGTTCTGCTTTCATGTTATACTCAATGTATTTCTTGCCAGTTCCTACAGTAGTAATTATGTACTAAATTACATATTATTAAATTAAATTACATGTTATTATTTATTAAACTACATTTCTTACACTTTTTTTAATATACACTGTTAACAAATTTGATAAGTTACTCAGTATATACTGTAATATGAATTGCATTTAACTGAATGACAGTATGTTACTGTATTTTAAAGTTGCACTGTGGAAAAAATCCTCTTGTTATTCATTCATTCATTTTCTTTTCGGCTTAGTCCCTTTATTAATCCAGGGTCGCCACAGCGGAATGAACTGCCAACTTATCCAGCCTATATTTTACGCAGCGGATCCCCTTCCTGCCGCAACCCATCTCTGGGAAACATCCATACACACTCACCCACATTCATGCACTACGGACAATTTAGCCCAATTTAGCAATTTGCATGTGTTTGGACTGTGGGGGAAACCGGAGCACCCGGAGGAAACCCAAGCGAACGCAGGGAGAACATGCAAACTCCACACAGAAATGCCAACTGACCCAGCTGAGGCTCGAACCAGCGACCTTCTTGCTGTGAGGCAACAGCACTACCTACTGCGCCACTGCGTCGCCCTTGTTATCATTAAAACAGTATTTTTAATTTGCTGTGAATCATAATACAGTGTGAATGAAATTTGCTTGAAACCGGGCCAATCTTAGAAAATACAGTAAGTTACTTTAGATTTTTTAATTGGCCTTTAAAAAATTACTGGATTACAATTTACATAGATTGAATCATGCACTCGAGAGAATGCATTTATTATTTTAGCGTACAGTATTTTTGCTGTAAATATAATTTACAGTAAATTACTGAAAATTCTACAGGAATTGCTTGCATTTGTGCCTCAATTTAAAGCATGAGCTTATACTATCCCAGTGTATGAGCTAGATTTCTTTTTTGTGGATCAGATTCATATGCTTTAAGTAAACTAGATGGATGAACTAGATTCATATGCATTGATTAAGCATGTATTTAAAATGAATGCTGTTCTCTTAATAAAGTGTACTAGTTTCAGTTTCACTTGTTTACTTTATACAGTATATGAAAATAATTATATATAAATATATATATATATATATATATATATATATATATATATATATATATATATATATATATATATATAATATATATATATATATATATATATATATATATATATATATATATATATATATATATATGCGGTACACTATATATTTAGTTATATTTTGGATGTACAGTAAGTTACAGTAAATTCTACAGCAATTTGCTAACAGTGTAAACACTATTAGATTTTGAACTTGTGCCTTAATTTATAGCATGAGCTTATACTTTCCCATTGCATGAGTTAGATTTCTGTTTAGTGGATCAGGTTCATATGCTTTGATTAAACTAGATGCATGAACTAAATTCATTGATTAAACATATTAAATGCTGTTCTCTTATTAAAGTGTAATAGTTTTTCTTGTCTATTTTATATATTAAAATAATTATAAAAATATGCAGTGCATTATAAATACACTGTGAGTTTGAACTTGTGCTTCAATTTATAGCGCAGGTTAGTGTATACTCCATCAGCTGTTTTAGTTTCTGTCAGCTTTGTGTTTTTGACTGTTTGGCGTCATCTTGTGTCTGAATAATGCGCAGGTTAGTGTATACTCCATCAGCTGTTTTAGTTTCTGTCAGCTTTGTGTTTTTGACTGTTTGGCGCCATCTTGTGTCTGAATAATGCGCAGGTTAGTGTATACTCCATCAGCTGTTTTAGCTTCTGTCAGCTTTGAGTTTTTGACTGTTTGGCGCCATCTTGTGTCTGAATAATGCGCAGGTTAGTGTATACTCCATCAGCTGTTTTAGCTTCTGTCAGCTTTGTGTTTTTGACTGTTTGGCGCCATCTTGTGTCTGAATAATGCGCAGGTTAGTGTATACTCCATCAGCTGTTTTAGCTTCTGTCAGCTTTGAGTTTTTGACTGTTTGGCGCCATCTTGTGTCTGAATAATGCGCAGGTTAGTGTATACTCCATCAGCTGTTTTAGCTTCTGTCAGCTTTGTGTTTTTGACTGTTTGGCGCCATCTTGTGTCTGAATAATGCGCAGGTTAGTGTATACTCCATCAGCTGTTTTAGCTTCTGGCAGCTTTGTGTTTTTGACTGTTTAGCGCCATCTAGTGTCTGAATAATGCGCAGGTTAGTGTTTACTCCATCAGCTGTTTTAGTTTCTGTCAGCTTTGTGTTTTTGACTGTTTAGCGCCATCTAGTGTCTGAATAATGCACAGGTTAGTGTTTACTCCATCAGCTGTTTTAGTTTCTGTCAGCTTTGTGTTTTTGACTGTTTGGCGCCATCTTGTGTCTGAATAATGCTCAGGTTAGTGTATACTTCATCAGCTGTTTTAGTTTCTGTCAGCTTGGTGTTTTTGACTGTTTGGCGCCATCTAGTGTCTGAATAATGCGCAGGTTAGTGTGTACTCCATCAGCTGTTTTAGCTTCTGTCAGCTTTGTGTTTTTGACTGTTTAGCACCATCTAGTGATTGAATAATGCGCAGGTTAGTGTATACTCCATCAGCTGTTTTAGTTTCTGTCAGCTTTGTGTTTTTGACTGTTTGGCGCCATCTTGTGTCTGAATAATGCTCAGGTTAGTGTATACTTCATCAGCTGTTTTAGTTTCTGTCAGCTTTGCGTTTTTGACTATTTGGCGCCATCTTGTGTCTGAATAATGCGCAGGTTAGTGTATACTCCATCATCTGTTTTTGTTTCTGTCAGCTTTGTGTTTTTGACTGTTTGGCGCCATCTAGTGACAATAATGCGCAGGTTAGTAAATACTCCATCAGCTGTTTTAGTTTCTATCAGCTGTGCGGTTTTGACTGTTTGGCGCCATCTAGTGTCTGAACAATGCACAGGTTAGTATATACTCCATCAGCTGTTGTAGCCTCAATGTGTGGTGCCTCAATTTATAGCACGAGGCTGTAATTTCCCATTGTAAGAATTAGATTTCTGTTTCGTGCATCAGATTTATATGCATTGATTAAACATGTTTTTTTTAAATAAATACTGTTTTATTGTTAAAGTGTCCAGATAGTTTTATCAAAATAAATGGTACTGTACATCTTAAAACTGTATTTTTGCTGTAAATTTGACTTACAGTAAGTTAAGGCAAGGCAAGGCAAGGCAAGATTATTTCTATAGCACATTTCATACACAGTGGCAATTCAAAGTGCTTTACATAAACAGGAATAAAAGAAACAAGTATAAGAGAAATAAAAACAAATAAAAAAAATGCTAAAAAAATTAAAATAAAACAAATAAGCATAAAAGCAGATAAAATGTGTTATAAAAGAATTAAATTCTACTGTAAATACTGTAAATTCTACAGGAATTGTTAACATTGTAAACATAGCTACAGTACTCGACTGTAATTTCCCATTGCATGAAATCCTCATGCATTCATTACACATGTTTATCTTGTCTAGTGAGATAAATGGTACAGTATATATTAAAACAGTATTTGTGCTGTACGGTAAGCTACAGTAAATTCTACAGGAATTGTTAACAGTTTAAACAATATTAAAGATTGAATTTGTGTCTTAATTTATAGCACAAGCCTGTATTTTAGATTCAACTGCACTGATTGAACACGTTTTTAAAAATGAAAGCTGCTCTCTTATTAAAGTGTACTACTTCTATCTTGTCCTGCAATATTACAACATTACTAATAATATTGTATACATTAAAACTTTAGTTTTGCTCTACAGTAAATTCTACGGCAATTGTTAACAGTGTGAACATTTTAAGAATTTGAATTTGTGTGTCAATTTATAGCAGAGGCTGTAATTTCCCATAGCATGAACTAGATTCATATGCATTGATTAAGGCTGTTTTTCAGATGAACGCTCTTCTCTGTTTAAAGTGTCCAGCTAGTTTTGGGGCCTCTGTGTTTCGCAGTGTGTGTTGGTAAGGGGAGACCGACGCCAGGCTGCTCTGGATGAGACTCTGAAGAGCGATGTGGTTTTGCGGGAGTGTGACGAGACATGGCAGGAGAGAGAGAGAGAGAGAAACCACTGATGAGAGAGCATACATGAAGAAGAGACTCTAGTTAGAAGCGCTATTGAGTCAAATATTTACATCCATTCTTCTGAGATCCTTGCTTTTATTAGTCTTACTTTATCAATGGGTCAAAAATGGGTCGAAATAAACGCACATACAGCATTTAATATATTGTACAGAGATATAAGCTCATTGTAAAATCGTATGCTGGATGCCTATATTAATTCTGACATTATATTCATTCATTTTTCTTCAGATTAGTGCCTTATTTTTCAGGGGTCGCCACAGTGGAATGAACCGCCAACTATTCTGGTGTTTGTAAGTGTGTATGCATCTGTGTTTTGTGTGTCTGTGTGAAAGGGCATGTCTGTGTGTGTGTGTGTGTGTGTGTGTGTGTGTGTGTGTGTGTGTGTGTGCATGTTTAAGAGGATGTTTCTGTGTGTGTGTGTGTGTGTGTGTGTGTGTGTGTGTGTGTGTGGTCTGAGTGTTTTTTGTGTTTGTAAGTGTGTATGCATTTGTGTTTTGTGTGTTTCTGTGTGAAAGGGCATGTGTGTGTGTGTGTGTGTGTGTACGTGTGCGTGTGCGTGTGTGTGTGCGTTTGCATGTGTGCGTGTGTGTGTGCATGCATGTTTAAGAGGGTGTTTCTGTGTGTGTGTGTGTGTGTGCGTGTGTGTGTGTGTGTGTGTGTGTGTGTTTTATGTCTGTCTGTCTATCTCTGTTTATGTGTGTGTGCGCATTTATGTCTGCATGTGTCTGTGTTTTTTTTATCTGTCTGTCTATCTTTGTGTATGTATGTGTGTGTGCATGTGTATGTTTGTGTACATGTGTGTGTCTTTATGTCTGTCTGTGTGTATGTGCGTGCATGCGTGTGTGTGTGTGTATATTTATGCCTGTCTGTGTGTGTGTGGGTGTCATTATGTCTGTCTGTCTGTCTGTCTGTCTGTCTGTCTGTCTGTCTGTCTGTGCGTGCGTGCGCATGTGTGTGTGTGTGTGCGTGTGTGAGAGCCTCATTAGCCTGTGAGCGGCTAGAGTTGCAGCAGTTCGTCTCCTCTCACCGCACTCTTTGATGGGGTTCAATCAGCGCCACATGAGACGCTCAGAGATGAAGTGGAGAATGGAAGGAAAAGATGTGGGATGAAAAGTAGGAGCGAAGTAAAGAGGAGTGGGCATATGATGATGAAATTCAGGACATCAGGGCCTCACTGCTTTTATGCCGCATTTACTCATAATTATAGTTAATACACAGCTTACGTTTCCTTTGACAGATGTTTTCTAAAAGCAGTTTCAGCAATGCAAATATATTACACTTTACTATAGGATGCCATTTGTTAACATTAGTCAATTCACATTTCCTTCGGCTTAATCCCTTTATTCAGCAGAGGCCACCACAGTGGAATGAACCGCCAACTATTCCAGCATATGTTTTACACAGCGGATGCCCTTCCAGCTGCAACCCAGTACACCCATGCACTCTTATTCACACACACACTCATACACTACAGCTACACTACAATTCCCCTATAGCACATGTGTTTGGACTGTGGGGGAAACCGGAGCACCCGGAGGAAACCCACGCCAACATGGGGAGAACATGCAAACTCCACACTGAAACGCCAACTGATCCAGCCGGGACTCGAACCAGAGACCTTGCTGTGAGACGATTTTCAATAACTGTATTTTTAATTTTACGTTATGTAACTGGAATAATGTATGCGTTAAAGTAATTCAGCACATACTTTATTATATTTTCATAATGTATAATTAAAAATACTGTTATTTATTAAACATGAGCTAACATAAATTAACGATAAATGTATTTTTTATTAACTGACATTAAAAACAATAATAATTAATAGAACTAGTAAATTAAATGTATAATTTTATGTAGGTTAGAATATGCTGAATTTGCATATTTTGGCTATTTTGCGCCATCTAGTGTCGGAATAATGCGCAGGTTAGTGTATACTCCATCAGCTATTTTTGTTTCTGTCAGCTTTGTGTTAACTGTTTGGCGCCATCTTGTGTCTGAATAATGCGCAGGTTAGTGTTTTCTCCATCAGCTGTTTTAGTTTCTGTCAGCTTTGTGTTTCTGACTGTTTGTCTCCATCTAGTGTCTGAATAATGCACAGGCTAGTGTATACTCCATCAGCTGTTTTAGCTTCTGTCAGCTTTGTGTTAACTGTTTGGCGCCATCTAGTGTCTGAATAATGTGCAGGTTAGTGTATACTCCATCAGCTGTTTTTGTTTCTGTCAGCTTTGTGTTTCTGTTTGGCGCCATCTAGTGACAATAATGCGCAGGTTAGTGTATACTCCATCAGCTGTTTTTGTTTCTATCAGCTTTGTGTTTCTGTTTGGCGCCATCTAGTGTCTGAATAATGTGCAGGTTAGTGTATACTCCATCAGCTGTTTTTGTTTCTGTCAGCTTTGTGTTTCTGTTTAGCGCCATCTAGTGACAATAATGCGCAGGTTAGTGTATACTCCATCAGCTGTTTTTGTTTCTATCAGCTTTGTGTTTCTGTTTGGCGCCATCTAGTGTCTGAATAATGTGCAGGTTAGTGTATACTCCATCAGCTGTTTTTGTTTCTGTCAGCTTTGTGTTTTTGATTGTTTAGCGCCATCTAGTGTCTGAATAATACACAGGTTAGTGTATACTCCATCAGCTGTTTTTGTTTCTGTCAGCTTTGTGTTTTTGACTGTTTGGCACCATCTAGTGTCTGAATAATGCACAGGCTAGTGTATACTCCATCAGCTGTTTTAGCTTCTGTCAGCTTTGTGTTAACTGTTTGGCACCATCTAGTGACAATAATGTGCAGGTTAGTATATACTCCATTAGCTGTTTTTGTTTCTGTCAGCTTTGTGTTTCTGTTTGGTGCCATCTAGTGACAATAATGTGCAGGTTAGTGTATACTCCATCACCTGTATTAGTTTCTGTCAGCTTTGTATTTTTGACTGTTTGTCTCCATCTAGTGTCTGAATAATGCGCAGGTTAGTGTGTACTCCATTAGCTGTTTTAGCTTCTGTCAGCTTTGCGTTTTTGACTGTTTAGCGTCATCTAGTGTCTGAATAATGCGCAGGTTAGTGTATACTCCATCAGCTGTTTTCACTCTGTCGGCTTTGTGTTAACTGTTTGGCGCCATCTTGTGTCTGAATAATGCGCAGGTTAGTGTATACTCCATCAGCTGTTTTAGCTTCTGTCAGCTTTGTGTTAACTGTTTGGCGCCATCTAGTCACAATAATGAGCAGGTTAGTGTATACTCCATCAGCTGTTTTAGCTTCTGTCAGCTTTGTGTTAACTGTTTGGCGCCATCTAGTCACAATAATGTGCAGGTTAGTGTATACTCCATCAGCTGTTTCTGTCACCTTTGTGTTAACTGTTTGGCGCCATCTAGTGACAATAATGTGCAGGTTAGTGTATACGCCATCAGCTGTTTCTGTCAACTTTGTGTTTTTGACTGTTTGGCGCCATCTAGTGACAATAATGTGCAGGTTAGTGTACACTCCATCACCTGTATTAGTTTCTGTCAGCTTTGTATTTTTGACTGTTTGTCTCCATCTAGTGTCTGAATAATGCACAGGTTAGTGTATACTCCATCAGCTGTTTTAGTTTCTGTCAGCTTTGTATTTTTGACTGTTTAGCGCCATCTAGTGTCTGAATAATGCGCAGGTTAGTGTGTACTCCATCAGCTGTTTTAGTTTCTGTCAGCTTTGTATTTTTGACTGTTTAGCGCCATCTAGTGTCTGAATAATGCGCAGGTTAGTGTATACTCCATCAGCTGTTTTAGCTTCTGTCAGCTTTGTGTTAACTGTTTGGCACCATCTAGTGACAATAATGCGCGGGTTAGTGTATACTCCATCAGCTGTTTTTGTTTCTATCAGCTTTGTGTTTCTGTTTGGCGCCATCTACTGACAATAATGCGCAGGTTAGTGTATACTCCATCAGCTGTTTTTGTTTCTGTCAGCTTTGTGTTTCTGTTTGGCGCCATCTAGTGACAATAATGCACAGGTTAGTGTATACTCCATCAGCTGTTTTAGCTTCTGTCAGGTTTGCATTTAATTAAAGAATTAATCAACTATTATGTCTCAGAACAATGTTCCATGTGTATTTCTTATGTTTTGTGGCAAGTAGCCATGTAAAAAGACCAATAAATTACATCCAGTATGGTTGTTTTCATAGAATAAACACTTTAATCTTACATAACAATGCTCAGCTTTGCACAAGGCTGCTAATAAACCTATCAGTCTTTATTCTGTGATCACAACCTCCAGGATGTACTTTATCCTTAAAAAAACACTCGTGTTTCCTTCCATAGGATAGCTACTCGCTCACAGCAGGCCTAAACAGTGTTCTAGCAGTGACCTATAATTATTATTTGCTAGATTTTTTCAATCTAACTGCTCTTTAGTAAGTTTGTAAGTGCTTCCTAAACAATCAGCCATAATATGGAACTAATTTAGCGAGTTCTGCAGCGTCTGGAGTGAATCAGCGCAGGGAGGCCCCTCGTTTTTCGGCTCTGCTTTAAACTCTCGGTGGTGTTTGTGGAAGTGCGGCTGGCGGTCGACTGAGAGCCTGCGCTGGTTAATTGCCCTTTGTTGTGGAATGAAATGGGCTGCATGGTTCACTGCGGTCACATCTGTACAAAGAGACTCACATATGTATGCATGAAACAGACACGAGCACATGCATATGACACAGGACGGTTATAATCATAAATTGTCTATAATGAAGCTACGCAGTCAGGTGAATTTATTGAATATGAGAGCAATAGAGAGATTACAGATGCAAAGGCGTGACTGTGTTTAAACAGGATGATGCGTTTCCTTTGTGCGAGGGGATTTTACAAGCATATAATTATCACATTTACTAAACAGAGCTTCCGAATAATAATACTGTGTGGCCTGCGAGTGAAGCTAGCATTTTTCTAGTTATTGTAAAATGATCATGCAGACAGTTTTATGAGCTCATTCTAATTTACTTTGTAAAATGGTTGAGTATTGTTAATAAAGATGACTTTTTGATGTGTTTTAGCTAAACTGTATTTTTAAACTGTATTAGTTTAATAGATTTTAAGAAAATATATCTTAAACAACTTGAACATTGTTTTTTGTTGAAAATTAAAAGTTATTTTATCAATTTTGAACAATACACTGGTGCTAAACATGTGCAGGTAGCTATTTATGCATGGTACATGTGAAAATTAAACATTTTTTATTAATATTGAACAATACAGTGATGCTAAACATCAGCAGGTAGCTATTTATGTGTGGTAAATGTGTTATGAGTGTTCTACATTGTTTTCTGTGCAGTGACCAACCTGTTTTTGGAGTCCATTCCTGCAAATGTCCGCATTTTTACTGTACATTTCAGCTCCACAAAGCTAAATACCAAGTGGTGTTTGTTTTGACCAACAGAGGGCGCTAGTTGTTAGCATTAGCGCTTAAACAATCGCGATAGTTTACAGTCAAAAACTGGACCAGAATGACTCACTACAAGATTATTTTCCATCATATCATCATCAAGTAAGCCACATAAAACACACATCTAAACTTATAAATAGGCTATGTTTAACTGTGTACAACACAAATGATATTTTACACCACGATTCCATCCACGTCAGGTAAACAAAACAAAAAGCGCGCGCTTAATGGCGATTTGGTGGCGTCTCGAGCCATTTTAAAGTCACGCACTAGCATCAAAATGAATTTATATCATGGTATTTATTAAGGATTGGTTTGTAATGGTCTGAGTCACGTTTATGGCAACGTAAAATCAACTATCTATAAAGAAATTAAGGTAAGATTTAATTATTAGCCACTTGGTTAGCAAAACAAGACCAAACGTATCATAACGTTAGCTAAGAGCCTAATAGCCTACTAGATAAAACTATTTGGGCAAAACCAATTATTTGTCATGCACATGACAGCTGTTTAATATGGTTCTCATAAACAATAGCAGACCTAAAATGAGTGCTTTAGCATAAATACAATCATATATTATAGATGGTTTAATTAAAATTGTTATTGTTTGTCATGTTTAGGCATGTTTGAGAATTCTGTTCATGTATTTTCAGTGCCTGCTTGTGTATTTGTTGTATGCTATTATGTTTGTTGAACTTGATGCTGATCTTTGTCTGGTTAAAGAAACAACATATTTTATAGTATGCCTTTATATTGGTCAAAGAGCTAAAATTAGATGTATAACATAATTTGGTAATTCATACACAGAAATACGTGTTACAAATGTGAGGCCATGGAAAATCTATATTGGCTCTACAAATTTTTAAAAGCAGCATTTTGTAATTAGTTTTAAGAGAATTTTAGTAATCTATCCTCTTACTATAAAGAACCTTTTGTGCAATGAAAATGTGCTTCATGGAGCATTAAATAATGCCAGTAAGGAACCTTTTTTTTTCCAGAAGTGTGGTCAAGCTTTACTGCATATTATTGTAAGCCACATGGTTTTAATGCATCGTTTATTCCAAGAAACTTCCAGTGATGCTTGAATTATCTTCGTTTGCTACTGAATGTTTGTTGTGTTTTCATTGCTGAATGCTAAAATCTTCTTCTGGAGAGCCTGTAGCACAAATCCAGCTCAGAGTTTGGCTGAAGTGGTTCTTGTGGTATCGCTTCTTGTGTGTACTGTTGGTCACATTTTTCTAAAAGAAAGCACATATATTCAAAAACATTTTAAACTAGTTTTGTAAATGTGTCTGGCTTTTGAGAAGGACATAAAATGGGTGGTACGTGTTTAAAGCTTTTATAAATGTACATTTCATTGTTGAAACTTGATTTAGTTTTAATATTAATCGAAATGATGACTTATCTTAGAGTTTTTTAATGATCAGCCTACTCTGCAATGTCATGTTATTAAACTTTTTGCTTTATTTCTATGTAAATAGTTTTATGTTGTACACTTATAGGTGACCTTATTGATTTGGATGCTTTTTATCTGATATTTTAATGGCAAATAGCGTTATGATTTGGCTGAAAAACTTACACTATTAAATACACAACTTTTCCTCTGTCTGGAAAAGTCAACATTAGATGGCTAAATTGATTTTGGGTGTACATTGATAGAGTTCACAGAATATTGTCATTTTTCGGTGGACTTTTTATTTACTAGATTTATTTTTCGTCCATTGCGTCTGAGGATATCAAACATGTCATGTCTTAATTTAAGAATAAAACACCTTATTTTCAACTATTACACAGTTTAAGGTAACATGTGAGAGGCTAAACATTTTTAATGTTTGACTTTTATTACAACAAAAATGTTAAACAACTCTTTTTAAATGACCTTTTTGCGAAATTTGTGAAATAATTTTTTTTTAATTTCCATTTTTGCATTTATACATATTAAGCCTGCTAAAATATAGTTCAGATGAATTCTACTTCATTTGTGTTCCTACCTTATTTTCTTTAAATACTTTAATTTAAAGAAAATTAAATAATATTGTTTAAAAAGTGCTTTCCAATCTGCAAAATGTCAAAGTTCAAATGGGGTCAATGAGTTTCTGATTATGCCCAGCTTTATTTATAACCCTCACTGAAATGACTCCCAGTGTTTTCCAATTTATTCAATTTATATTCAGGCTTTGCTTGTTTACACTGGAAGCTGATTGCATCATGCTTGTTTAAGATGCAGAGAACTGGTGCAGTTCAACATTATTCTCCTAAATCCTTTAGACGCATCCAGATATTTTATTCGTAATTTCTTGATGTTGATTCAAATTAGTGTATCGCCCCTTCTCTTAATTAAATTAAAATCAAAAGCATTGCAAGTACAGTCATGCTTTACACTAAGATTCTATTCATTCATTTATTTTATTTTCGGCTTAGTTCCTTTATTAATCAGGGGTAGCCACAGTGAAATGAACCGCCAACTTATCCAGCGTATGTTTGTCACAGCGGATGCCCTTCCAGCTGCTACCCATTACAGGGAAAACTAAGGTTCTGCTATAATCTGCCATTGGGGTGAGCAAATTAATATTATTTCAAAGTGATTATTTTGCTTGCCACATTGTCAGATTATTTAGCTTGTTTTAGGGAAAAAACCTGCTTATATTTAACTCATTCTTTCTTTTTTTCTTTTTTTTTTTTGGCTTTTATTTTAACAAAACAAAGCAGAACAATGACCACAGTTTACAACCAACTAATTTCTCAACATCACAGCACATAATAAACATAAAGACAAAAATACAAAGTAATAATGATAATAGAAGAATACATAAATTAACCAAGGTTTATGGTGATCTAAGGTTTTGCAAAAATGTACCTGAAATCCTGGGACCGACATATTCAAGGAAAGGAGTCCAGATCTGATGAAAAGTGTCACTTTTTCCCTTTGACCAGTGGGTAAAATATTCCAATGACATAAGATCAAATATTACCTTATGGCATTCTGGTACTGTTAGTGGTTTATCAGATATCCATATAAGAAAAATACACTTACGGGCAGCATAGGAAAGAAAGTTAAACAACTTCCTGTTTCTTGCACTCTTCAAATTATTATCAGTAAGACCTATCAAAAAATTAGGAGAATCGAAGTTACATCTTGTATTAAATATAAGACTTAATCTCCTACAAATCCTCACCCAATAGCCTTTGATATATATATATATATATATATATATATATATATATATATATATATATATATATATATATACACAGTTCCAAATACAATTTATAAAATCACCTTCTTCAACTTTGCACTATGAACAGAATGGAGAATAATTTGAGTTAAACATGTCTACGTGATGGGGTAATTTGGAGACGATGTAAAGGTTTGAACTTGTTCTGACTCATTCTTTCTGAAAATAAGACAATATTTTCTGCTTGTCTTGAAAAAGCTTCTTAATTTTTAAGAGTTTTTAGGTATTTGGGCTATAAACAAAGTATAAACTCTAAGTATGAGAAGTATTTTTTGTAGTGCATGCATGTTATGTGAAATATATGCATGCAAATTTGTACGAAAAGCATTTTTGCAGCTTGTGCATTGCACATCTGCAGGTGGATAGTAAGCCGTTTCTGGCAGCTCCAAAAGGGGGCGTCGTTCACCAGCTGGCCATTGTTAAAATATGTCAAAAAATAAGCAAGTTTTTCCTTATAACAAGCAAAATAATCTGGCAATGGGATAAGCAAAGTAACCTTATTTTTCATTTTGACATGAGACCATTTTGCTTACCCCAAGAGCAAATAATTTTGCTTGTGTTAAGGAAAAACTCCCTTTATTTTGACATTATTTCTGAAACCCAAATGGTATTTGTTACTAGTCTAGAAAATAATTCTTGATTCAAGATATTATTTGGGCTAGACACAAGGCAAAAAATGTAAGACAAGGTTTTTTTGCAGTGCATGGATGCGATGTGAAATATATGCATGCAAATTCGTAAGAAAAGCATTTTCGCAGTGTGTGCATCTAGAGGTGGATAAAAAGCAGAATAATCTAACTTCAAAGAGTAAATTAGATTATTTTGCTTATCCCAAGTGCTTTTTGATTCAAGATTTTGTAAATATTTGTGCTAGAAGCAAGACTAAAGCATTTTTTTTTTGCAGTGCATGAATGCGATGATAAATATATGCATGCACATTTGTAAGAAAAGCATAATGTAATTGGAAGCTTGGAGATTAGATCTTGAGGAGGATATTTCTACAGAGGACTGGACGAAGACATGCGAGGAAGCTCAATAACTAACAATGAACACTCGTCTGAAACTGTTACAATATAAATGGTTAATGAGGATTTATATAACTCCAGTTTTACTGCATAAATATAATGAAAATATTCCAGATACTTGCTTGAGATGCAGGGACCATAAAGGAACATTGCATCACTGTACATGGGAATGTAAAGGAATACAGAACTTTTGGAAAGGTGTGAAAGAAATTATAGAAAAGATTCTTGAGGTTAATATACCCATGTCTCCTTTAATTTTTTTATTTCACTTATATCCCAAGGAGATCAAGTTAAAAAAGACGGAGCATATATTTATGAATATATGTATTGTACAAGCGAAACGGCTTATTTCTTTAAATTGGAAAATTATATGTGCACCAACTATAGGCTGTTGGCTGAAAGAGATGGTAACAAACATGACAATGGAAAAAATAACATATATGATAAGAAATAAATACATAATTTTTGATAGAGTTTGGGGATCTTTTACGCTGTTTTTAAAAGGTGGTGGATTTGGAAATGTTTTACTTGAAGATTAGTAACAGAGGTGATATTGTATCTTGATGTAAAATACTGAGAAGCCTTTTGTTTTGTTTGTTCATTTGTTTGTTTTTTGGTTTGTGTTGGATCTGACACATGGAAATGTGTATGTACATGTTAAAATATAATAAAAAGGAATTGGGGGAAAAAAAAAAGCATAATGTGTCAAAAATAAGTGTTTTTTTCCTTAAAACAAGCAAACTAATCCGCTAATGAGGTAAGAAAGATAATCTAGTTTTAGCTTGGAAGTAAGATTATTCTTTTTACCCTTATTGGCAGATTATTTTACTTTTTTAAGGGAAAACTCATTAAATTGTCAAATTATTTGTGAAAACAAGACAATATTTGTGCTTGTAAATATTAGATATTTGGGCTAGAAACCAGGCAAAAACTGGAAATAAGAGAAGCCATTTTTGTAGTGCATGCATGCGATAAATATATGCATGCAAATTTGTAAGAAGAGCATGTTTGCAGTGTGTGCATTGAGCGTCTACAGGTGGATAAGCTGTTTCTGGCAGCTCCAGTAGGGGGCGTCGTCCACCAGCTGGCCTGTGTAACGTGGCGTGGGTAGCTGGCGGTGGTTTTGGTCAGGCAGACTGGAGCCCTTGGGCGCTGGCATGCAGCTGAGCGTTCGGGAGGGGCCCCCTCAAAAACCATGTCCTCAGGGGCCACACCCACCGCTGCTCCTCTCTGCGGGGGGACGCGCGCCTCTGCAGGCCAGGCCTCCGGATTTAGAGCGGCTCTCAGACCGCGTGGAAGTGAAAGCATTCGGCTTTATTTTGGAGGCCAGACTGCGTGGCATTCGCTCTGAGCATCTGGGAAAGTCTGTTTACAGTCACTTCCTCCATTCCAGACTGTCCTGTTCTATCTTCATTTCTTTTGTTAACTGTATGTGTATGTGTTGTGTAGAAAATATATTGAAGTTTGATAAATTGGTCAACACATTTTTAGTTGGACATTTTGGTTTATACATACTAAATATTTATAATTATAAATATTTATAATATATTTATATTATTTATAAATATAATAATAATAAATATTTATAATATGAAATAAATATACAGCTCAGCTTAAAAACAAATTATCCCTATAAGTCCTTTGAACTCATTAAACTAACTTAAAACAGCTTGTATAACTTATAAAATTAAGTTAGAACATGATTAACTTAGTTTAATAAATTACAATGAACTAATATATGAATAACATATGTTGTTATGACTAATTGGTCATATATTTTTTTACAGTGCAATAGTCACTTTGCAGGATTAGATTATTTACTAAAGATTATGGAAGATATTACATTGTTTTTTATTATTTATTAAATGATCATGTTATTTTTGCATTTGATGCTTCAATTTCTGTACTTGAATGCTGTTAGACTCCCCAGAAAACCATAAACAACAGTTTATTTATTTATTTTTGCTTGTAATTTAATGTCATTTATGCAGATGCGCTGCATAGAAAAGGACTTGTTCATCACAGTCAATCTAAATTAATGAAATCTTTCCCTATAGAGCTATTCAAGTGATCTGGGGAAATTATATTCATATCGTAATATATATCGCAGCTAAAGAAAACATCTCAATGCCAGATTTTTCCAATATCGTGCTGCCCTACTCCTCAGACTGATTTGGATCCTGGTTTAGGTTTAGGATGAAATAAAGACTTGATATGTTTATACCACTTTAAATATCTGTGTATACACTAGGCCAGTGTTTCCCAACCCTGTTCCTGGAGGCACACCAACAGTACATATTTTGAATGTCTCCCTTATCTGACCCATTAACTTCAGGTGTTGGAGTCTCTTCTAATCTTCTGATGAGTTGATTCAGGTGTGTTTGATTAGGGAGAGCTTGAAAATGTGTACTGTTGGTGTGCCTTCAGGAACAGGGTTGGGAAACACGATGACCGTTTTCAAGGTATACCGCGGTTTGGAAAAGTCAAGGTTTTAAAACCGCCAACATTTTTCTGCTGTACCATTCCTAAGGTATGTGTAAGGTTTTTTTATTTACGTTTTTTCTTTTCTTCTTCTTTTTTCATTTTTAGGACAACAGTATCTCCAGCATAAAAGATATTCAAAGCTGCCATTTTAAATTGTGAGGATATATTCAAACGAATGAAGACAGCAGAAGTCAATGAATCATTTGAAAGATTTATCCTGACATGTTTACTGCTCCGAAATATTTGAAATGTTTCTCAAAATAAAATATATTGTGTTCAAAGGGCAAAAAAGGTTAAGACATTTAAAAAGAATATATTTTAGAGCAGTAATCACAATACCATGAAACCGTGATATTATTTATATGATATTTATTTATGATAAGCTTATCATACCAGCCGAATCTTATAGACCAGGCATGTCCAAGCTCGGTCCTGGAGGGCCGGTGTCCTGCAAAGTTTAGTTCCAACCCCAATTAGACACACCTGGGCTAGCTAATCAAGCACTTACTAGTCTTTCCAGAAACATCCGTGCAGGTGTGTTGAGGCAAGTTGGAGCTAAAATCTGCAGGACACCGGCCCTCCTGGACCGAGTTTGGACACCCCTGTTATAGACCATTTCAATGTGGTGATGTCACTGGCCCATGATCATTTCATAACTGCAACAAGAGGCAATTTAGGCTTATCTTGATGTTAAAACAGCTGTCGTGACTATATTTATCAATATGTGGATCTATTCAGATTTTTAGAAGCTATGGAAGTTAAAAATCTAATACAGGATGTACGTTAGGACCATTATTATTGTTTACATCCTTTAAAATGGGTCATGGTGTACGATGATAGAATTCCCAGACAGTTGTTGTTTCGATAAAAACATTGATTACTTTTTTTTTAACCAATCAAAATCAAATGATATCAAACACGCAATATCCTAATTTAAGAATAAAACACTTAATTTTTAACTATTGTACAGTCTTTGAGTATCCGAGTGAGGACAGAAGAGCATACGGTGTGGAGGTGGAAGCAGTGTTTTTCTTACTGATGTCTATATTTCAGTAGCTGTAGCTGCAGGGTGTGGGTGCAGCGCTGCTGGGTGGTCCGAGATCTCCTCCAGCGCTCGCTGTGGGTTTCTGACCTGCCGTGTTTTGTTTTGGTGTTTAAAGGAAGGGCTCTCTTTAGGTATAATGTGCTTATTTTTACTGGGACCTGCTGGTTTGGGTTTTTTCTATATGGCTGAAAATCATCAAAACGTGCAGGTTACCCCTCAAGAAATAGTTTTATTTTCCATTAAATGTATTTTTAAAACTTTTTAATGTTTAGCACTTAAATCCCTACAAATAAAGCTTTCAGATTTATTTAATTTTGAAGAAACATTTGGTCCACTTTATACATGTATTACTCTTTATTTGAGTTTATTTAAAGATGGTAAGTACTGCAAATACCATAAATGGTTAAAAACTAATAAACTGGAGAGTATTTTACACTGAATGGTTGAATCAGTGGGTAAATGGATGACATTTACATGGTTTCACATTTCTATTAAGACTATTTATGCATATATTTTTGTTTTGTTGTTTAAAAGAAAGGCTCTCTTTAGGTAAAATGTGCTTATTCTTACTATGACCTGCTGGTTTGGCCTCTTTCTATATGGCTGAATATCATCAAAACGTGCAGGTCACCCCTCAAAACATGCAAATGTATTTTTAAAATGACAACCTTGTTGGTTTTGTGCTAAATTGACATTAAAAAGTTTCAAAAATACATACAAAATGTCCCTCCAATTCTTCTGTAATGCTTTAAGATGCTTTAGCCCCACTTATAGTGTTATACAGTGGTCATTATTTAAAGTGGATCACAACCATTTATCAAAGTTGGCTTAAAACTATTGAACACTCATTCTTGTCTTTTGAACAATTCTGAAAAACATCTTGGTCCACTTCAAATGTTGATGACGGTATACCTGTATCACTTTTATTTGAGTTAAGTTAAAGATATTATACTTTAAAATGGTTAAGAACTATTAAATAAACTAAAGAATCTTTTACGCTTCAAAGGATGAGATTCTTCAACTATTAAGAACATTTTCTGTCTATTAAGAATGTTTTGTTTTGGTGGAAGGGCTTTCTTTAGGAGTATTATATACTTATTTTTTCTGGGACTTGGTGGTTTGGGCTTTACCAATATGGCTGAATATCATCAAAACGTGCTAGTCACCCCTCAATGTGCTTATTTTTACTGCGACCTGCTCTTTCTATATGGCAGAATATCATCAAAACGTGCTGGTCACCCCTCAAAAAATAGTTTTATTTTCCATTAAATGTATTTTTGAAACGTTTTAATGTTTAGCACATTCAAAAAAATCCTGTTCTATAATGCTTTCAGATTTTTTTTTTTTTTTCAATTTTAAAGTACATTTTTGATCCACTGTATTACTTTTTATTTGGGTTTATTTAAAGATAGTTAGTACTGCAAATACCATAAAATGGCTAAAACTAACAAGCTGAAGAATTATTTACCAGGGTTTCTGCTGAGTCTTAAAAAGTCTTGATGTCTTAAATTTCAAAGCCTACATTTTAGGCCCTAAAAAGTCTTAAATTCGCTGACATATTGTGTTGTAGGTCTTAAATAGTTTTAAACAGGTCTTAATATTGCTTTGTCCAAGTAAAGCTACTCAAATTTTGGCCAAACATCCATCCAATGAGCAACAAAATATATCTCAATAAAACCTTATTTTTTTATATTTCAGTTTTTTATTGCAAAGAGATGCGATTCACAACAGCTGTTTTTTTACAGCAAATTCCCCAAATTAAATTCCCTATTTGGGAAAATAAAACCTAAAAACAATTACATGATTCCGCATGATAATACTGGGCCATTAGAAAAAAATCTTGACCCTGTAAGCCTAAAATGTAATTCTTACTGGTCTTCAAAGGGTCTAAAAAAAGTCCTAAATTTAACTTTATGAAACCTGCAGAAACCCCAATTTACACTAAATGGTTTAATCCAACACAATCTCACGGCAATTCGTAACTTTTTGATTTAGTGGCTAATTCGTATGAATTCGTACGATCTAATTCATATATTTTTGTACGATTTGCTCATCCGCCAATGACAGTAGGGTTTAGGGATGGGGTTAGGTGCCACGCCTCCTTTTTAAAATCGTACAATTTCATACGACTGAACTCATACGAATTAGCCACTAAACTGACAAAACGTAAAATACTTACGTTTTCTCGTGAGATCGGGCTGTTTAATCTAATAAAAGGGTTGCATGGTTTTTGTTTTATTGTTTAAAGCTAGGGCTCTCTTTAGGTAAAATGTGCTTATTTTTATTGTGACCTGCTGGTTTGGTCTCTACAAATATGGCTGAATATCATCAAAACATGCTGGTCTCCCCTCAAAAAATACAAATGTTTTTTGAATCATTTTAATGTCAAATTTCCCTTCAAATTATTTTAGATGCTTTAAGATTTCTCTTTAAATATTGAAGCATACGTTAGTCACAGTTAGACATTCGAAGTTGATTACAACCATTCATCAAAGTTATTGAAAAAACTATTGAACTACACTCATGGCTGACTCACAAGGGGCTTCAGCATCAACGCTTAACAGAGGGCGTGTCTGAAGTTGGGGCTGATGCGATCATCATAGCGTGCGGTATGAAATTCCCAGCCTGATCTCACGAGAGTATTTTACGTTTTGTCAGTTTAGTGGCTAATTCGTACAAATTCGTACGAGTTCAGATGTACGAAATTGTACGATTTTTAAAAAGGAGGCGTGGCACCTAACCCCACCCCTAAACCCAACCTTCATTGGCTGATGAGCAAATCGTACTAAATTGTATGAATTAGATCGTACGAATTAGCCACTAAATCAAAAAGTTACGAATTGCCATGAGATTGTATTGGAAACTCCATTAAAACTACGCTTTTACAGCAGTTCATACTCTCATCCAATATCTCGTTTGTCACGGGGGGCATGCATGAAATGTTCCTAAATGAAAATGAAAGTGCCAAACTGCAGTTAAAGTCGACAAATTAACAATGAAACACCCGAAATTACATGAAACTCCAGAGGAAGTGCGGATAGCGCGGTGACACGTTAATCGAATTATGTGCTATAACATGTAAAACGGGATCATGAAAGGAACTTTCAAAAAGCACCTCATGCAAACGTCTTAATCTTATTATTGTCTTAATTATTCATTCATTTTCTTTTCGGCTCAGTCCCTTTATTAATCCGGGGTCGCCACAGCGTAATTATCCAGCACATGTTTTATGCAGCGGATGCCCTTCCAGCCACAACCCATCTCTGAGAAACATCCATACACACACATACACTACGGACAATTTAGCCTCCCCAATTCACCTGTACCGCATGTCTTTGGAGCACCCTGAGGAATCCCACGCGAACGCAGGGAGAACATGCAAACTCCACACAGAAACGCCAACTGACCCAGCCGAGGCTCGAACCAGCGACCTTCTTGCTGTGAGGCGACAGCACTACCTACTGTGCCACTGCGTCGCCCTGTCTTAATTAGCTTAAGGCAAATAATTTGATTACTGATGTACATGTTGCCATTGTCAGCATAGACTAAGAGGATTATAGATGTGGAGTTTTAGATGAAGCACAAATGAACAGAGACAGGAGTCTCCATAGACTGACACTGAAGCACACATGCAGACCTGACGAACACTGCTATGCTGACACATATGCATATGTAGCTCCGGCCTCTTTTAAAAACAGCGCAATCTCATTTGAATTTAAAGCGACAGTCACCAAAACACCATCGTTTGGCTCAGCCTAAAAGGGTCCGATTTAGAGAGTTATTAAACATTATCTGTGTGGTATTTTGAGCTAAGACGTCACTACGCTTATTTTCCATCTAAAAAGCGCATACTAGGTCCCCTTTAAACTAAAGTATTATATCCTCTCGTACTCTTTGCATGCACATTTAGCTCTTAAATCTGCCCCAGTGTTTGGGTCAGTCCATGAGTGATGTTAAGCTGTGTTAAACTGATGATTAGTGGAGGACACTTGTGGTGGAGCTGACGGAGGCGGACGGCAGCAGTAGCGGTGTATCGGTGCCATGTTTAGTATAGTCTAGAGTGCTGAGTAACCAGTAATTCATAAAATTGCCCTCTTTGTTATGATCATACTGGCTCCTTCAGGCCCCACACAGCTTTACATCCAATTCATGAGTGTTTGACTGTCTTCGGTTAATGACCTGCGTAATGCACGACCCAATTTTATTGCAGAAAGGTAGATTATGATACGTTTTTTTTCCTATTTTACCCCATCTGACAGTCGTTCTCACTTATTTTTCCATAGAAATTCCTGTGTTTTTGTGACCACACGCTCTGGAAAAAGCCATCTCGCTGTGAGGCGAGTTTGTCCCTGACCCTGTATCTCCCTCTTACCACATTTCCATCTAATCATTTCACTTTTTCCCTGCGTGGCAGCGTTATTAAGAAGTTTAATTTGCTGAGGGTCCCGGGCTCGGAGAGGAATTCAGGGAGAATTATTCCATTGATTCACATTTAACCACAATGAAATCCTCTCTGTACTCTGATACGGACTAATGATGAAAGCATATAGACCTAAAAACCCAAAACTGCTCCGCAATGCATCATGCAAGGCTATTAGCTTTTATATATAAGGTCTATAAAGCGCTGATATTTCAGCTAATGGTGCAGTCTTCAGTCGCTTGAGTCTAGATGAATATAAAAAAGCGATGGCTACAAAAAACTACACTTGATTTAAGGCTGGACGGTGCGACCAAAATTTCATATCATGGTATGAGAACGTTTATTTCACAGTAACGTTGTAGTTTTGTATGCAGTTAGTTATTCCAGAAAATGCACAAAAGGGCTTTATATATTAAATTAGCTTGAATATTTGAGAAAAGCATCTTATTTGACTACTTTGGATTTAATTTTAACTTTTTAAATATACACTCACCGGCCACTTTATTAGGTACGTCTGTACAACTTCTTGTTGACACAAATTTCTATTCAGCCAATCACATGGCAGCAACTCAATGTATTTAGGCATGTAGACATGGTCAAGACGATCTGCTGCAGTTCAAACTGAGCATCAGAATGGGGAAGAAAGGGGATTTAAGTGACTTTGAACGTGGCATGGTTGTTGGTGCCAGACGGGCTGCTCTGAGTATTTCAGAAACTGCTGATCTACTGGGATTTTCACGCACAACCATCTCTAGGGTTTACAGAGAATGGTCTGACAAAGAGGAAATATCCAGTGAGCGGCAGTTCTGTGGGCGCAAATGCCTTGTTGATGCCAGAGGTCAGAGGAGAATGGCCAGACTGGTTCCAGCTGATAGAAAGGCGACAGTAACTCAATAAGCACTCATTACGACCAAGGTCTGCAGAAGAGCATCTCTGAACACACAACACGTCCAACCTTGAGGCGGATGGGCTACAGCAGCAGAAGACCACACCGGGTGCCGCTCCTGTCAGCTAAGAACACTGTCAGGAAACTGAGGCTACAATTCACACAGGCTCACCAAAACTGGACAATAGAAGATTGGAGAAACGTTGCCTGGTCTGATGAGTCTCCATTTCTGCTGCCACATTCAGATGCTCGGCTCACAATTTGGCCTCAACAACATGAAAGCATGGATCAATCCTGCCTTGTATCAGCGGTTCAGGCTGCTGGTGGTGGTGTAATGGTGTGGGGGAGATTTTCTTGGCACACTTTGGGTCCATTAGTACCAATTGAGCATCGTGTCAACACCACAGCCTACCTGAGTATTGTTCTGATCATGTCCATCCCTTTATGACCACAGTGTCTCCATCTTCTGATGGCTACTTCCAGCAGGATAACGCACCATGTCATAAAGCGCCAATCATCTCAGACTGGTTTCTTGAACATGACAATGAGTTCACTGAACTCAAATGGCCTCCACAGCCACCAGAACTCAATCCAATAGATGCCACGAAGGATTAAAGCAGTTCTGAAGTCAAAAGGGCGTCCAACTAGGTACTAATACAGTGTACCTAATAAAGTGGCCAGTGAGTGTAGTAAAAATAATAATAGTTTTATGTGTACAGACATTATTATTATTATTATGAGCATTTAGGGCACTGCAAAATGATGATGTATATTGAATGAATTAAATGTAAAATGGAAGAAGTTATTTATATTTTAAACACAACTAACACAATTCTTAGATAAAGATGGTTGAGTAAAAGATCATTTTTATGTGAACTATCCCTTTAAAGCCCCACAAATTTACTACCTTGAAGCAGAAGCAGAGAACTTCTGATTTACATGAGTGTATATTGATGTAAATGATTAGGAAAACCACTTTATAACTGGATCTGGCTCTCGCACACACCCTTCATTAACACAATAATCAACTGTGCCTTTACAGCCCTTTACTTCACCCACCAGAGGAAGACGCTTCAATGTAAAACTCCAAAATAGAAAAGATAAAGAACACAAAATGTTTTCCTTCAGTTTCCCACTAAATCTCTAATTATAGATTGCTTTGGCGGCACGTTTGAAGGAAGCTGTTAGTGGGGATAAAGCATTTACAGCTCCTCAGAGTGATAAAGGATATCCCAATAAACTACTTACATCCAGTGGCTCTTTATACACCCCTGCTGCACCTCTCCTTTCAATTTCAGGCCGTTCAGGGTGTGGGATTTCTGATCCTCAAAGGGAAATAGGAAAGCTATTAGCCCAAATGGGGAAACCACATGCAAATCGTCGGGAAGGCAGTTCCCTCCACATGTGGCACCGCGAGCCACGGTTTATATCTTTGCGTGTTCAGTAACTTTTTATAAAGGCACACCCATTCTGAACTGTATTTTTTTTATTTTGCTGGTCATTCTGATGGTGTCCTTTATTTATTTTACACAAATGCATGTAATGTTAACATCCATAAAGGCAACAATGAAAATCCTGTGAGGATTTATTCATACAACACTTGTTTCTAGCTTATTTCCTAACACAAAAGAAGATATTTTGAAGAATGCTACACTTGATTTAGGGCTGAATTCTAATAATAGTAGACAAATATGACTTTAGATGAACAACATTTCACAGTTTTATGTGGACAGACATTATTATTATTATTATTATTATTATGATTATGATTATTATTATTATTGTTATTATTATTATTATTATTATTATTATTATCATTATTATTATTGTTATTATTGTTGTTATTGTTATTATTATTGTTATTGTTATTATTGTTATTGTTATTATTATTATTGTTATTATTATTATTGTTATTATTATTATTATTATTATTATCATTATTATTATTATTATTATTATTGTTATTATTATTATTATTATTATCATTATTATTATTATTATTATTATTGTTATTATTATTATTATTATTATCATTATTATTATTATTATTATTATTGTTATTATTATTATTATCATTATTATCATTATTATTATTGTTATTATTATTATTGTTATTATTATTATTGTTATTATTATTATTATTATTATTATTATTATTATTGTTATTATTATTATTATTATTATTATTATTATTATTATTGTTATTATTATTATTATTGTTATTATTATTGTTGTTATTATTATTATTGTTGTTATTATTATTGTTAATATTATTATTATTGTTATTATTCTTATTATTATAAACATTTTTCAAGTAACGTCTTCTCACAAATATCAACAATATCCCAAGTAACAGGAAAATAAAACTGAAAAATATAGAAATATATAAACACTATGAAAATATCAAACAGTGTTTCCTTCAAAATTACAAAATATATAAATATATTTAAAAAAATAATAAAATGGATCATATTTATGTGTTCAGTTTTCATTAAGGCACACTCATACTGAACTATTTTTATTTATTTATTTTATTTTTTTGCTGGTCAATCTGATGTTGTCCTATATTTACACAAATGCATGTGATGCTAATCATAAAGGCAGAAATGAAAATCATGTGATCATTTATTCAATCTACACTTGTTTCTAGCTTATTTCCTAACACAAAAGAAGATATTTTGAAGAATGCTACACTTGATTTAGGGCTGAATTCTAATAATAGTACCACTTTTTTTCTAGCTTGTTTTACACATATACACTTATTTAACAACGCACTTTACATGCCAATTTGCACATAACAGCTGCTCATATAACATTGTAGATAGTAATATAGCTCTACATACACTTGTCAATCTGTATATTTGCACTCACTACTTACTTCTTTTTTTTTTTTAAATATATTTATCTGTTTTTTGTTCTGTCTCTGTAATTCTGTTGCACTGTAAAAGCTCGAAAACAAATTCCTCGTATGTGTGAACATACCTGGCAATGAAGCTCTTTCTGATTCTGATGAACACAAAAGAAGATATTTTGAAGAATGCTGAAAGCCAGTAGTCATTGAATTTCATTGTATTTTTCCTGCTTTGGATGTTAATGACAGTTTACTGCAACATTATTCAAACTATCTTATTTTTTATTAAAAAAGAAACTGATATAGATTTTTGTCCAATATTTTTAATAAAATGCATGTGATGTTAACCAACCATGAAGGCAAAAATGAAAATCCTGTGATCATTTATTTATTCTTTACCTGTTTCTAGCTTATTTTGTCTGTCAAACACAAATATATTTAGATTAGGAATGCCGCCTCTCTGGACAGTTTTAAGAAACTTCTTAAGACTCACCTTTTTAGCTTTGCTTTTACCTTAGGATGGTCATTTTGTTAACTTTTTATTCTATGTTATGGTTCATAATCTTATTGTTTTATTGCATATTTTTATTGTTGTGCTGTTTTGCTTGCCTTGTATTGTTAGTATTTGCCTTGTAGTGCTTTGAGTTTAAGAAAAGCACATTACAAATAAAATTTATTATTATTAATATTATTATTATTATTATTTTGAAGAATGCTACACTAGATTTAGGACTGGATTATAATTAAAGTAGACAAAATATGACTTTAGATGTACAACATTTCAGTTTTATTATTATTATTATTATTATTATTATTATTATTATTAAATAATTTCAAGTAACATTCTCTCACAAATATTAAATATATCCCAAGTAACAGAAAAAAAACTGAAATATGAAAAAATATATAAACATGTAACCACTTTAAGGAATTATCAAACCATTTTTTTCTTCAAAAATACAAAATATATAAATATAACATATATAAAGCATAACATATATAAAAAATAACATGTATAAAAAATAACGGCTCATATTTGTGTGTTCAGTAGATTTTTATAAAGGCACACTCTACACAAATGCATGTAATGCTAACCAACCATGAAGGCAAAAATAAAAATCCTGTGATCGTTTCTTCATTCTTCACTTGTTTCAAGCTTATTTCATCTGTTGAACACAAAAGAAGATATTTTGAAGAATGCTGAAAGCCAGTAGTCATTGACTTTCATTGTATTTTTTCATACTTTTGATGTTAATGGCTTATATCGTCTGTCCAACACAAGTTTATTTATATTTTGAAGAAGGCTACACTTGATTTAGGACTGGATTATAATAATAGTATATAAAATATGACTTAACATTTCACAGTTTTATGTGGACAGACCTTATTATCATCATCATCATCATTATTATCATCATTATTATTATTATCATCATCATTATTATTATTATTATTATTGTTATTATTATAAAAAATGTCAAGTAACATCATCTCACAGATATCAAATATATCCCAAGTGACAGGAAAATAAAACCAATATAAATATGTAAACACTTTAAGAATATATCAAACAGTTTTTACTTCAAAAGTACAAAATATTTAAATATAACATGCATATATTTTAACATGGATAAAAATAAAAATATAACCAACATAAAATATACCAGTTCATTTCTGTAAAGGCACCCCCTGAACTGCATGTGTTTTTTTTTAGTTTTTTTTGCTGGTCATTCTGATGGTGAACATAAAGGTAAAAATGAAAATCCTGTGATCATTTATTCATTCTTCACTTGTTTCAAGCTTATTTCGTCTGTCAAACACAAATATATATTTTGAAGACACTTGATTTAGGCTACGCTTGATTTAGGACTGGATTATAATAATAGTATAGACAAAATATGACTTTAAATCAGGGGTCTGGAACCTTTTTTTAGCAAAGAGCCATTTCTGATTTTTTTAGAGAGCCATTAGGGGTGTGTATATAACAAAACCTTTATTTATTAATAAACATAACCTTATTTATGTTCATGCACAACTCAAAAATAAACAAATATAACGCATCTCAATGTATGAACAAAGGACAATTTCTAGATTTTTTTTTCTTTTTGCCATCGCCACTAATGAATGTTGATTGAATATACATACGCGAGGTGACCATAGAAATATAAGTTGCTTGCCTTTTATTGGTGTCACTAGGGGCGTAGCAACCAGGGGAGATCTGTCCCCCTCACTTTTAGAAACAGACCATTTAGAAACAGGTGATTAATAATTATATGAACATATGATCTCATACAGCCGTCCCCCCCAGCTTTAAAATGTCCGCTACGCCCCTGGGTGTCACGATTCAAGTTAAACCACAGCATCACATATGCGCATTGGTTAAAAAGTCATATTATTGTAAACTTGAGTTCTTATTCATTTTGCTGTAGAAAATACAATATAAAGGGAATTGTTGTAATTGTATTTTCAATAGGAAACTCATTTCTAAAGTTAAAATTTTTTAAACTTTAAAATATTATTGAAGAGAGACAGCTGGAGAGCCACATATTTTTGGTCAAAGAGCCACATGTGGCTCCAGAGCCATGTGTTCCCTACCCCTGCTTTAGATGAACAACATTTCACAGTTTTATGTGGACAAACCTTATTATTATTATTATTATTGTAATTATTTAATATTATAAACATTTCTCAAGTAACGTCTTCTCACAGATATCAAATATATCCCAAGTAACAGGAAAATAAACCTTAAATATGAAGAAATATAAATATGTAAGCAAATCAAACTGTTTTTTTTCCTTCAAAAATATAAAAAATATAACATATAAAATATGACGGTTTATATTTGTGTGTTCAGTACATTTTCATAAAGGCACACCCATACTGAAACCAGTAGTTACTGACTCATTGATTTTTTTTTTTCTACTTTGAATGCTAATGACAGTTTGCAACATTCTTCAAACTATCTTCTTTTTTGTTCAAAAATAAACTGATACAGATTTTTGTCCTATATTTACACAAATGCTTGTAATGCTAACCAACCTTAAAGGCAAAGATGAAAATCCTGTCATAATTTATTTATTCTACACTTGTTTCTAGGTTGTTTTGTCTGTTGAACACAAAAGAAGATATTTTAAAGAATGCTGAAACCCAGTAGTCATTGACTTTTATTGTCTTTTTTCCTACTTTGGATGTTAAAGGTAGTTTGCAACATTCTTCAAACCATCTTTTTTTTTCGTTCCAAAATAAACTGATAATAGTTTTTTTATTGGATAGAGGGGAACTTATGAAACTGTTTATGGCATTTTTAATAGATAGCTTTTTATTTTTAATACATAATGCATGAGCAAATATGTGAAAATGCTGTTTACACTATATTGTGTGTTTATTATTACTGCAGTAAAGCAAAATACCTAAAGACTTATGCCTTCATTACCAGCCTCATCACAATCCAGTTCCTGCAGTTGCATCAGTTTTTAGTAACTCACGTCTTTGCATATTTTCCCTTCATTTGAGAAGAAGATTCAAGAGATCTGATGACAACTGAGATAAACGCATGAATGAAAAACTATTAGGCCATCTCATACATTGGCAAAGGCACATGCTTTACTGTTTGGGAAAATAACCCAGGGTAATTGGAAGTATGTGCCCGGGGTTATATTATTGAGAACTGGGAAATATGTACCCTGTCCTATGTCTTTGTGCCTTATGTTTTCACAAATCCACTAGAGGGCATCATGTTCATTTCATTTTCCTTCAGCTTTGTCTCTATTTCAGAGGTCTCCACAGTGGAATGAACCATTTTCTCAGAAGAAGACAAGCTGACAAAACATTGCTGTCACTCTGATACAGGTTTTATTTATGGTGTTTGGGTGTTTTGAGATAATTAGTCTCACCGAAATATGTATATTTCATACAAGCTGAAGCTGATAGGTCAATTCTTGTCACGTGACTCGTGGGATTCATTCATGGGTGTGTCTGGTCAGGAAGGCACGACAACAGACTTGTGCAAACTCCGTCATTTGGGGTCTCCACCAGTTGATCTTCTTGTGCAGACATGCTGAATTCACCTGATTTGTTGACAATTAGGTTGCGGATCCATTCCTTGGCAGTTTGCGGGTCCTTCACTGGGTCTTTTCCCCTTAGCAAATAAACTTTCCAAATACATCTGTTTCTTACGGAGACCCGGAAGAGATGTGATGTTGGAGGAAAAAACTGGGTGGAAGAACAAAAACACTGGGAGAAAAAAACTGTGATAGGAAAATCTATATTTTAAGATTTTGCATTCCCTCGCAAACCTGTTGTTCCACAAACACTTCCTAGTCACCTCATACATGTCAGCCCTCCTGTTTTTGCCGGGATTCTCCCTTATTTTACCATTCTATCCTGCTATCATCCTATCATTAAGTGTTTTCCCATATTTCTCATGTATTTTTAGTCTTGAAAGCACGCTGAAATTAAATTAAAAATGTCTGCATTCACTTTCTTTCCATTAAAGCTGTGTGTCGATCGTCCCCCTTCATATGCAACCTCTGAATATGGGAGAATCCCAGCAAAAACAGGAGGGTTGACATGTATGAAGTGGACAGGAAGTGTTTGCGGATAAACAGTTTTGCGAGGGAATGCAAAAACTTAAAATATAGATTTTCCTATCACAGTTTTTTTTCTTCCGCCCATTTTTTTCCCAGTTTCTTACTGATTTTGCTGCTTGTGGGTTAAATTTGGGCACTCAAGTAACCAAGATGTAACCGAGAGAATATGGCCATTTTTCCATAGATCGTTCAGACTCAGATAATAATTCAAATGAAAATAATTATTGATTTCTTGTGCGGACCGGTACCGGTCCCCGACCAGGTGGTTGAGGACCACTGAACTATATACATACCTGCCAACACTCCCGTTTTTCCCGGGAGTGTCCTGTATTTCAGACCCATCTCCCGTTTTGTATTGTCTCCTGAAAAACTCCTCCTCCTGAAAAACTCCTCCCCCCCCACTTTTCGTAAGTTCCAGCCCCCACCCCCGCCTCCTGGATTTTGAGAGTCAAATGTCGGCAGGTATGACTATATAACAAAATAGTTTGACATTTTCCTTTTGTATTTTTTCTTTTTGGAGTAGAAATTACTATATTCCATACAAAGTATGAAGCTGAATGGTCCAGTTCTCGTCAAGTGACTCGCAGTGCGCTCATGGCAGTCTTTCAGTATGTGCACACCGCTTCCAATATGCAATAAGCAAGCTGCGTGCCTCTATTGGAAAAGACACAATAAGTGAACGACCCTTAATTAATAGCCTCAGCCATCGTTAATCCGGTATGCATGGGTATTAGTCTCGGTGTACAAGCTTGGAACGCAGTTGGCATAACTTTGTTTAGTTGCAGCAGTTTGTTCCGTGCAAAAACGCGGTGTTGAGAAGCGATTATTCATCTGTGAGGAATTAAAGCACGGTTAATAGTGAAACCAGTTAATTGTTGCATCCCTAAACATGAACAGCAAGTTCTTGAAAGTACAGTGTTTGCATTTTGTATTTCATTCATTTCTTTTTCTTTTCGGCTTAGTCACTTTATTATTCAGGGTTCGCCACAGCGGAATGAACCGCCAACTCATCCAGCACATGTTTTACGCAGCGGAACATCCATACACTCTCATTCACACTCATACACTAAAGACAATTTAGCTTACCCAATTCCCCTATAGTGCATGTGTTAGGACTGTGGGGGATACCGAAGCACCCGGAAGAAACCCACGCCAACACTGGGAGAACATGCAAACTCCACACAGAAATGCCAACTGACCCAGCCGAGACTCAAACCAGAGACCTTCTTGCTGTGAGGCGATTGTGCTACCCACTGCGCCACTGTGACGCCCCATGAATTTGCATTTTATTTAGTAATATTTTACGTTGTGCCTGTAATCATTGGTTTTTGAGAAGAAATAGGTTAATATCTGGAGAAATAAGTCTGTAATGGTGTACGTGCTGCAGTTTATTACATAGTGTTTGTAGCGTAATATACAACACAGACAATATAGCACTTTACACTATTAAAAATAACAATAAAAGTCACCTTTTCCAACTTTTCAGGTTAAAATTTGATGGACGAATGATCAAGATCCCATAATGCAACTCAATAGCAAAGGAAAAATAAAAAACACGAATAAAAAATACTGCAGACTGCTAATACACAGATATTTGGTTTACTGTGCATTCTTATCTCCTCTCTCCCTGTTCCAGCAGACATCAGTGAGTTTACTGCTTTATTTAAATTGCGGATTGTGGATTAAGGCTGCTAAGATGTCCAGAAATGATCTAATCTAACATTTAAATCTGCCAATAAATCACTGTGTGGTCTTTCCTGGTGTTTTCAGGACAGCAGCGTGATTCATGTCCTTAGAAATAACACTGCCCCCTATGGCACCAATCTAATTAGCCAGTGCAGTCCAATATACGGTGATTGCAGAAATTAATGCGTTGGCTGATTGTGTGTGTATTGTGTGTATATGTGTGTGTTTGTGCGCAGACGCAGGGTCAGTTGAAGAGCAGACTGCTAAATATAGTCTGTGTGTAACTGTAAGGGCCAAACTCTCACAAACTACAAGCTTGCTCTGACCATGCCTTGTAATTGAGGGAGAAAATAAAGAATGAAATTACATGTTTATTTTTGAAAACAATTTTAATCTTCTCTCCCCTCATTTTGGAAAAAAGCAACACCCACAAGGACACTCAAAACCGAGATGGGCTGTCGGAAGGCTTTTCCAACTGTTTATTCACTTGATGGATGTCTGTAAAGCCAGAGCGAGACTCGTACCGCTGAGGACTTTGGTGTATCAATGTGCCATGTGTGTGTGTGTGTGTGTGTGTGTGTGTGTGTGTGTGTGCGTGTGTGTGTGTGTGTGTGTGTGTGTGTGTGTGTGTGTGTGTGTGTGTGTGTGTTTTGGAAATGGCGTATTTAAGTATTAAAAATGTTGACAAAAAGCAAAAGGTTATGTGTGGGTAATATGAGGTTAATGTGAAAGATTTGGTCTGACATTTAAGAATTAAGACATTTAAGACATATTAAGAATTTAATAAATGTTTCAAGATATAAAATTAAAAAATTGGGGCACTGCAATATGATGATGTATATTCAGTTAATGACACTTTATATATTTGAAATATAATATATAAGATGGTATACAGAGCATCCGGAAAGTATTGATAGCGCTTCACTTTTTCCACATTTGTTTATGTTACAGCCCTATTCCAAAATGGATTAAATTAATTTATTTCCTGAACATTCTACACACAATCCCCCATAATGACTATGTGATTTTTTTGTTGTTGTTGATGCAAATTTATTAAAAATAAAAGAGCTGAAAAGTCACATGTACATCAGTATTCACAGCCTTTGCTCAATAATTCGCTGGTGCACCCACAGAACTGCCGCTCACTGGATATTTCCTCTTTGTCAGACCATTCTCTGTAAACCCTAGAGATGGTTGTGCGTGAAAATCCCAGTAGATCAGCAGTTTCTGAAATACTCAACAACCATGCCACGTTCAAAGTCAGTTAAATCCCCTTTCTTCCCCATTCTGATGCTTTGTTTGAACTGCAGCAGATCGTCTTGACCATGTCTACATGCCTAAATGCATTGAGTTGCTGCCATGTGATTGGCTGAGATTAGAAACTTGTGTTAACGAGCAGTTGGACAGGTGTACCTAATAAAGTGGCCGGTGAGTGTGTGTGAGTATATATACTACTTAAATAAAAATAAAGAGAACACTTGGAGTTACAAGTGTTCCCTTTAATTTTTTGAGCAGTGTATATTATGGGGATGCAAAATACGTTGTTTACTGTAGTATATAGATAAACAGTAATAAAAACTAATTTAGCTTTTACCGCAGTAAACTGTTGTGTATTGTAGTATAATGGATTTATTTCCTGCAAATTATTTCAACATAATTTTCACAGGATTCTAATATAGCAATCTTAAAAAAGCTTTTATAAATGGATGATTGGGGTACATTTATACACTTTATTTTATCTTCTGATAAACGTGAGTATATTTGTTGCTAAAAGTTAAATGAATAAAATCTGTGCTGTGTTCAAATAAATCATTAATCAAGGAAAGAAAATGTATAAATAGTCCTTTTTCTTAAGCAGAACTTGAGATTTTGGGAGTGTACAGTTGAAGTCAGAATTATTAGCCCCAGTGTTTATTTATTCCCCAAATTCTGTTTAACTGAGAGCAGATTTCTCCAACACATTTCTAATCATAATAGTTTTAGTAACTCATCTCTAATAACTGATTTATTTTCTCTTTGTCATGATGACAGTAAATAATATTAGACTAGATATTCTTCAAGACACTTTTACACAGCTTAAAGTGACATTTAAAGGCTTAACTAGGTTAATTAGGTTAACTAGGCAGGTTATTGTATAATGATGGTTTGTTCTGTAGACTATTAAATAAATATATAGCTTAAAGGGGCTAATAATATTGACCTTAAAATTGTGTTTAAAAAATTAAAACCTGCTTTTATTCTAGCCAAAATAAAACAAAAGACTTTCTCCAGAAGAAAAAATATTATCAGACATACTGTGAACATTTCCTGAATCTGTTAAACATAATTTGGGAAATATTTAAAAAAGAAACAAAAAAATCTAAGGGGGGCTAATACTGTAATTCTGACTTCAACTATAGAGTTCGGAGTGTTGTTCAGAGAATGAATTGCATTAATTGGGAATTACAGTTTACATCAATGTCTAAATAAAATACATGAGATTGAAACTGAGAAGAAATCACTCTGCTTAATCTACAATACTTTTTGGATGAATTGTAATTTAATTATCACCAATTTAAAATGCATCCAGTAGATATACAGTAACCCATATTTTTGTATTTTAAATGCATAATTAAGTTGCATGTTTTGCGTTACAGAGGTTTGAATAAAGCATCTCTTTGGCACACATTTGGTCACAAAAACACAGAACTTCCAGAGGTTTCAAAAGACATAATTTACCCGTTTTAAAGGTTTATTTTGCTGATTTTTTTAATTATCATATGATTGAAATTGTCTTGACGTTTTATTATTTAAATTATCTGGTAATGAATATTTATTCTTTCTGCTCTGCATCTGTTTGATATTACAGTATGATTACTTTATTTAGTAGGTAATGACAAATTTAATGTTTACTCTTTGAAATGTATGATATTAATACAATCAAATTTGATCAAAAAACATTTGTGTGCAATAATGAACAGATTTTACATGCGATTTATTTTATCTCTGTTATATATCCTCTGTTACTAAGTTAAGTAAATAATTCTAGCCGTAAATTTCAAACCACTATAGTTTAATTACTGATCAGTGTTAACTGATGGTTTCACAAACAACCTTTAACATCCGAAGAGTTTTGAAAGAGGCTTTATAGTGGAAAACTGATATTTTGAGTATGAAAATGTTCTTTAAATTAAGCAACAAAAAGTGTTATTTTTATTTTTTTAGAACTGTAATTAAAAGGTCTTTTGGGGAACCAAAATGCTTCCTGCACACATCACAGCATCACATCAGTCATGTCTTTTTTAAAGATGTAAAAAAACATTACCAGTTTTAAGAGATAGATAGATAGATAGATAGATAGATAGATAGATAGATAGATAGATAGATAGATAGATAGATAGATAGATAGATAGATAGATAGATAGATAGATTTGACATGCCTATTGTTTTGTCTACATATTCAATCAAGTCAAATCTTTCAGCATTACCAAAAATTGTGGGCCATTTTGAGCTTTATGAGAAACAAACATGCATAACTGCTTACATTTGTACATATAATTCTTGTGACTGCTTGTGAGCCCTGCTAGGTTGTTGTTGTTGTTATTACAGTTTTTTGTTGTTTTTGTGACATATTATTTACTTAACACTCAGAAGTTGTAAACAAAAAAGTAGCAACCTACTTTTTGTGACATACTTGACGTGTAAATCGATAATATTTTCATATGAGCTTACTGAAATTTTGATTCAGACGGTGATCGGTGGCTATGGTTAGGATACTCGTCACGTGATTTCTGTTTGCTAGCGTTTATATTGAGTTGTCTGAACAACTTTTTGTGGCTACAAGAAATGTAATAAAAACAGATAGGCCTACACATATAGGTAATTTGATTGTAAAAACGATACACACTTCTTAGTGAAGCCCATCCCTTTTCTTTGACTCCTTTTTTGCGGCGTTTATATTGTATAGTATGGCTGGCGCTTATACTAACTGTATGGCTAATCTGAGCGGCTAGCGGGGTGCTAGCAGCAAGCGCGCAACTTTCTTCCATTTAGAAAGCCAGCAGGTTGAACACTCGAGACTATTACACCGCATTGAGTGTCTGACAGAGTAACCATGAGACAGCATTATGTATTAGCCTGTTTTCCGAGCCCAAAACACGACCATACCACCGGGGTGCACACAACCCTCGTTGATGCGATGGCCAATAGTTTACAAACCATGGAAATTTTGATCTTAACGAAGCCAGCTCAAACATAAACACACATGTTTATAACAAAACAACCAATGTATTTAACTAATATGACACATTAATCAACTATAAACCATTTCCTATAATACACCTGGCTATAGTGCTGTGGGCCAGCTCATTGCAATATTTAATTATGAAACGAAACCCCAGGAATCAAACCCCCCAAATGTCAATATAAGTTTACTGTAGGTCGGTCTCTCTCTCTCTCTCCCTCCCCTCTCTTTCTCTCTCTCTCTCTCTCTCTCAGTTCATCAGGAGGCGGGTCTCCTCTTTTCTGTGCTCCTCATAGAGCAGTCGCTCCTGTTTTTGACGGTATTTGTCTCAGACTCCGCGCACCGCCAGCTTCTCTCTCCCGCTTTTGGATTGACCCTCACTGGACTGCTTCCTCCGGGATGGCCGCGTCGATTCTGGAGGTACGGAAAACTCACTCCGATCACACACCTGCTCTTATCAGCTTGGTTTTACACAAGTAGACTATTTATTAAAGTCAGTAAACTTTAAACGTGCTCGCTTGCATTGGAAGTTATGTTTAGATACGGTTTTATTGTTGTTTTTATATGCGATTATGTTTACTACAGTTTTACTCAGTAAATGTCATTGAATAGTTTCTATCAGATTGTAGGAAAGTATGTTAATGTTTGATGAACTAATAAGGATAAAAATATATATATATATTTAATCCATGTTATTAAGATGCACGTAAAAAAGAACTGAAAGTTTTGTTCAGATACGGTTTAATTATTGAGTTTACTACATGTTATTATTGATTACTACATGTTAACTCAACAAAAGTTATTGGATAGTTTTTATCAGATTATAGTGTCTCATGTTGATGTTTTTTGATGAATTAATAAAGAAAAATATCTATATTTCATCCATGTTATCAATATAGACTCAAAAAGAAGCTCCTGATGCAATTATTTTGCATTAATCATGCCAAAGAACAATTTAAAGTTCATTAAATTACTTTTTAAAGTGTTTTAAAGGATGTTTTAAGATTGTATTACACTAATCTAAATGACAAAGAAGATATTTTAATTTATTTCCCAGTACTGGGTTGTGGTTGGAATGGCATCCGCTGCATAAAACATATGCCAGAATAGTTGGTGGTTCATTCCGCTGTGGCAACCCCTGATAAAACGTAACTAAGCTGAAGAAGAATGAATGAATGAATATTTTTAACTTATATTTTAAAGGGACAGTTCACCCCAAAATTAAAATGTACTCACTGTTTACCCAAGTGGTTCCAAAACTGAGTTTGTTTCTTCTGTTGAAAGCTGAACACCTGTAACCACAGACTCCCATTGTAGGAATAACATATGGAAGTCAATGGTTACAGGTTTCCAACATTTTTCAAAATATCTTCTTTTTTGTTTAACCAAAGAAAGAACTCGTAAAGGTTTGAAACAAGGATGATGAAAAATTCAGAATGTTTGGGTGAACTATCCCCTTAAGGACCACTGGAAAGCTTTAGCTTTTTTTGTAGTGCTAAGTTTGTTGCAACTCAGTCAAAAACCGTCAAACTTGTGACCAAAGAGGTTGGCCAGCATCGTAGACACTGAATTATGAAAAAACTAGGAGATGAGGACATAAAACTCTTGCGGCGATGGTTTTGGATGCAGGCATCACATTTAAGCTCCACGCGGTAATGGAGAGCAATTAACCTGGAAACGGGAGCGGAACCTGTGCCAGGATCAACCACACACACTCAGCGGGAAATATCATCACACACACTGAGCCTTACTCATTCACTTCCCAACGGAAAGTAGGGTAGACCACTGCCATCCCAAATCAAGCAAAGTCCAACCGTAGTCTGTATAACTTTGACTTAACTTCTTAAAGTTAGAGCTGTGGTGATGCTAAAATGCAAATCGATTTAATTTAACAGTCTAAACGGAGAGCTTTTCAGTGCATTTTGTCCTATTTCTACACTGTGAAAATATGTGTTAATTAACACACTGTATGTAGTGTTTCACAAGTGTTTATTTGCGAATTGTTTAGTTGTGAATTGCATTATGAGATGTTGATCTCTGCTCTGTCCACTTTTGATGTTGAAAATTCAACTCTACAGTTTAACTAAGTGACTTTTATTGACTTTTAAGTAGTTTGAAATACATAATATAACACATAAGAAATAATATATAGAGACAAAAGTCTAAACTATTTTTTTTAATACCAACCCAGACAATATAGCACTTCAAACTATTAAAAGTGTTCATAAGTCACTTTTTTTTAACTTTTCAAGATTAAAAGTTGTTAAAAAGAGGACCAAGCTGCCATTATGCAATGCAAAACCAGAAATAAACAAAGATACAAAGCATAAATAAAAGCATGAATCACAAAATACGTAAAACTGCTAATTTATGGATATTTTTTACAGTGAAATATCAAAATATTAGATCCAGAAGCATATTCTAAGTAAAAATACTGTTTTGATAAGTCAAATTAAAGTTTAGAGTTTTTCTATAAAACTGGCAAGATAATCTGCCAATATGGTAAGCAACAGTGTTAATTTTGACAGCAAATTTAGATTTAGTCTTAGTCTTTTGACTGAAATTTTATGTTAATTTGATGCTAAAATTGTCAATCATTTCTTTAACTTAACATTTTAAACCGAGAGCTTTGTCTTATTTCTACACTGTGAAAATATCTGTTAATTAACACACTGTATTTAGTGTTTCACAAGTGTTTATTTACGGTTGTGAATTGCATTATGAGATGTTGATCTCTGCTCTGTCCACTTTTGATGTTGAAAATTCAACTCTACAGTTTAACTAAGGGACTTTTATTGACGGATTAGGAGATTCAAATGCGTAATATAACATATAAGAGATAATATATAAAGAAATAAGTCCGTAAAATCACAGAAATTATACTACACCACCATTATACTACACCACTATTTCACTGCAAACTATTAAAAATGTTCATAACTATTAAAAAGTATTTAAAACTCTATTCAATGTTCAATACTATTAAAAGTGTTCATAAGTTTAAGGTTAAAAGTTGATGAAAAGAAGATCAAGCTGCCGTAATGCAATTCAAAAGCAGAAATAAACAAAGATACAAAGCAAAAATAAAAGCACAAATCACAATATTCAGAAATCTGCTAATTTACGGATGTTTTTTACAGTAAAATATCTCAAATTTAGATCACGAAGAATTTTCTAGACAAGTAAAAATAATGTTTTAAGTCAAATCAGTTTGCCAATATGGGTAGCAACAGAGTTAATTTAGACAGCAAATTTTGATTTAGTTTTAGTCGATTAATTACATTTTAATTTTAGTCATATTTTAGTCTTTTGAATTGTTTTAGTCAAGTTTTATTCAACTAAATTTGATAAGATTTTAGTCGGCTAAATCTACTTGACTGCAATATATTTGGTTTAATTTGTATATATTTATTAAAATGTTGTATAGATTTATTTATACAAAATATTCCTACTTAAAATTATATAAAACATTAAAATATAGGCTTTCCATTGAAGACCAAAAATTAGATATACATTGTTTATTTATATCATAAGCAATATGTAAAAATATGTCGCAATCAATCCACATTTGAGAACAGTAGCCTAGTGAAAATGCAAGATTATTTAGCAAACCTTTTATTTTAATTTGGTAAACTATTTGTCTTTTTCAGTCTGTTCAACAGTTTCAAGCTATTAAATATTTGAAAGGGCTTAAAATAGTTCAAGTCCAGCTTGCAATGTCAGTCTACCAAGCTTGACTCTTGTAGTTGGTGTTATAGTAGTTATAGTATAGTTATAGTAGTTGTATAGTAGTTGGTGCTCAGCTATAGCACTGATTAAATAAGTAATGACATTTGACTGGCCAATGATAATGTGTTACATTTAAACATCCGTCAATCACATTCTCGTCTCGTTTTTATTAGTCAACTAAAATGTCAGTATACAGTTGAAGTCAGAATTATTAGCCCCCCCTGTTGATTTTTCTCCAATTTCTGTTTAACAGAGAGCAGATTTCTCCAACACATTTCTAATCATAATAGTTTTAATAACTCATCTCTAATAACTGATTTATTTTCTCTTTGCCATGATGACAGTGAATAATATTAGACTAGATATTCTTCAAGACACTTCTATACAGCTTAAAGTGACATTTAAAGGCTTAACTAGGTTAATTAGGTTAACTAGGCAGGTTAGGGTTATTAGGCAAGTTATTGTATAACGATGGTTTGTTCTGTAGACTATTGAAAACAAATGAGCTTAAAGGGGCTAATAATATTGACCTTAAAATGGTGTTTAAAAAATTAAAAACTGCTTTTATTCTAGCCGAAATAAAACAAATAAGACTTTCTCCAGAAGAAAAAATATTATCAGATATACTGTGAAAATTTCCTCAATCTGTTCAACATCATTTGGTAAATATTAAAAAAGAAAAAAAACATTTAAAGGGGGGCGAATAATTCTGACTTCAACTGTGTTTTTATTACAGTTATCGTCATCACTTAATTTTTATTTAGTTTTCGTCTAGTTTTTGTCAGTAGAAACTTATTCGTCACGAAAATGAGATCAATGAAATAAACACTGGTAAGCAAGAAATACTAATTTCAAATTATTGTACTTATTATTTTGCAAACCAGATTATTTCACTAACCTCATTAGTAGATTTGCTGTTTTAAAGGATAAACTCATCTAATATTCATGCATTATTTCTGAAAACAAAACATTATTTGCTTCTCTGTGAAATGCTTCTTAATTTAAGAATTTTAAAATATTTATAGTAGAAACAAGACAAACTAAGTAAGAAAAGCATTTATTGCTGTGTAATGTTGAATTACTCATTATTGACTGTAAACATGGCTACCACATGTTTTCCCTGTGGCTGCGTTCATGCTCTGGCATTAAGCACGGTAAATACTTGTGGAATCACGTTTAGATCATTCATGTATTCATTTTCATTCGGCTCACTCAGTTTTTTGTTAGGGGTCGCCACAGCGGAATGAACCGCCAATTATTCCAGCATATGTTTTATGCAGCGGATTCCCTTTCAGCTGCAACCCAGTACTGGGAAACACCCAAACACCCCCATTCACACACACTCATATACTACGGTCAGTTTAGTTCATCCAGTAAATAGCGCATGTGTTTGGACTGTGGAGGAAACCGGAGCACCCGGAGGAAACCCACGCCAACACGGGGAGAACATGCAAACTCAGAAATGCCAACTGACCCAGCTGGGACTCAAACCAGTGACTTTCTTACTATGAGGCCCACAGTTCTAACCACTGAGCTACCATGTTGCCCTCATTTAGATCAGTGATTTCAGGGAAATGATTGATCTCCTAAAGCACTGATTGACAGCACAATTAAAGCATTATATAGCTACTAAACAATCGTTTATTCTCAACAATCTCATATTGTTGTAACATCGCCTGTGTTATGTGGATGGATGGTCACTATGGTGACTTAAATAAACATGTTAGACAGGAACTCCATGTGTGGTGACATTAATTATTGTGTTGTCAGAGGTGCTGCATATTTCAGTCTAGACTAATAGCGCAGGAAGGATGTTTACGCAAGCCTTTTTTATGGTGGACAACATTGTAATGGCTAGTTGAGTGCTGTAAAACTATTTAGTTTGAGTCACTTCTCTCTCATCAATGCTTTTTGGAGCTTTTGCATATTTGCATGCAAATGTCAAGCTTGCCATGAAGGAAATAAAGTCTGCATATAAATAGAGAAGCTTTTTTTTAAGGTTGTTTGTGTAGGCTTCACTGCCAAAAATGCTGAAGTTTTAGTCTTGTTTCTTGTCCAAATATCTAAACATTCTTAAATCAAGAAGCATTTTCTAGACAAGCAAAAAATACTGTCTTGTTTAAGGAAATAATATGCCAAAATTATGTGAGTTTTTCATTAAAACAAGCTAAATAATCTGCAATAATGAGCAAGCTAACTAATTTTGTTTTCATTTTAAAGTTTGATTATTTTGCTTCCTATATTGGCAGATTATTTCACTTGTTTTAAGGAAAAACTCACCTAATTTTGGCATATTATTTCTTAAAACAAGACTATTCCTTTTGCTTGTCTAGAAAATGCTTCTTGATTATAAATGCCAGTATTTTTACAATAACTATAAAAATATACACGGTCACAAGACCAAAACAAAAAGTTATTAAAATTGTTACATTTAAAAAGAAACTCTCCGTTAAGCAATACTTGGAATATATATATATATATATATATATATATATATATATATATATATATATATATATATATATTTACATTATCTATTTATGCTTAATAAATCCCATTTAAATGGCAATTAAAGGCTCAGTATCAAATGAAAAATAAATCTGCAACCTTATCTAGAATAAAATTACTGTGCAGTCTACACACTGCATCCTATTATATTGTTAAATTATTATATTGTTGTTGTTTTTATCCAATTTGATGTATTTTGACTCCTGTTATTCGGCAATGTTTAAACTTTACAGTCATTTTACTGTTTAGGTAAGATTGCAAACATTTATTGTTCATTTGATACTGAGCCTTTAATTGTCATTTATAAGGGATTTATTAGGCATAAATAGTCCTCAAGTCAGAAAACTGCATGACGTTGAGTTAATAAAGCATTTATTAACATATATAGTAACCATTACTGTATGCCTGAATAATAAGATATATAAATGTTGATTTCAATAGTTTATTAATCCTTTACTAACTCATTCTGAATGATCTTAAAAAACTCTAACTACTCTTAAATACAAATGGACTGTAAATAATGCGATACTTCAGTTAGTAAAGTTATGAATTATGAAAACATTATAATTAAGCACATTATGAATGTGGTTGTAAGTCAGTAATACAGCATTTGTAGATGCAGTGAAAACTGCTTACTAACGTCTATTAATGTAGAGTTAATGCTTAACAGATCATGAATTCACTAGATGCTAATGCTTAGTAAATTATTCATAGTGTGTAGTTATTATAAAGTGTTACCCATGTTTCAGGTTTTAACTGCGAATATCAGGTGCATAACACTGCAATTACTCTTTAAATCTGTTCTCAGGAGGAAACACGTTATGGATCCAGTCCCTTGGCTATGCTAACTGCGACCTGCAACAAATTCGGGAGCACCAGTCCAGTCCGAGATTCTGCCACACCTGGTAAACCGGGAAGCACCATCCCAATTAAAAAAGCCTACAGCATGACCTCTGAACTCCAGAGTGCTAAAAACGGACGCAATGAAAGCGTCGCGGACTCTTACACCGGCTCATTCAGCTCAAGCGGAGGCTTGCTAACACCAACCGGAAGTCCTCCACCGGCTCCAACTGGGGCGTACGGCTCCGAATACAACCCGTTCTCCACTTTCCAGACCTCCAGTGTTTCCCAGGACCCTTCGCTTTTGGGATCCAAAGCCACTGCGGATTGCCTAACAAGCGTCAATACTTATTTAGACATGACGCATCCTTATGGTTCATGGTACAAAGGCATCCATCCAGGAATCACTGCGTCTCCTGCTAATGCCACGTCTTCTTGGTGGGACGTCCATACTAATGCTAACTGGCTAAGTCCAGGGCAGGCTCAGCCAGATAGTCTTCAAGCACCATTGCAGCCGGTGGCTCCTCAAGCATCGCTCAATCCTCAAATGCAGAGTTACACTCCTGATTTCACGCCGTTGAATCCGGCTCCGTATCCATCCGTAGGCTTGAGTTCTTCCTCACACTTGCTCCAATCTTCACAGCACATGCTCCCACAGGACATGTACAAACCCAAGCCCGTCCCGACATCGGGAATCCTGGATAACTCAATGGGGCTCAAATCAACTCGTGGTTCTGGATACACCGCTGGGTCTACCACTGGGAGGTATGTGATTTTAGTGTTGAAGTTAACTGCGTTTAGCATGATTGTGTTGAGGCGTAAAAGAGATTTGAAATTGAAGCCCGAATTATTAACCCCTCTAAACACATTTGTAAGCATAATAGTTTTAATAACTTATTTATAATAGCTGATTTCTTTTATAATATTCATCAAGATACTAATATTCAGCTTAAAGTGACATTTAAAGGCTTAACTAGGTTAATTAGGGTAAAGCTAGGGTAATTAGCCTAGTCATTGTATAACAGTGGTTTAATCTGGAGACAATCCAAAACAAAAATGGCTTGAGGGGGCTAATAATATTGACTAGGGCTGGGCAATATGGCGAAAAATGCAATCTCCATAATTATTTTCTATATTGAAGGATAACGGTATATATTTCGATTATAAGTTGTAAATGCTTCCACTTTTAAAAGAGCATCCCAACCAAGACTGAAGGCGGATACTGCTGGCGGGAAAGTGAAACGAGCGTGCTAAACAAAACTGGGTGACTCAGTATGACCTATTGTTAGTTGATAATTTTCGGCGAGCAAGAATTAGGTGAATCTCTATTATGAACACAGTTATAGAATCGTGTTGTTGTGTATTTCTTATGTGTGATCAATATCGAGGAATAATGTCCAGAGCTTATCGTCGTTATTAATTTTATTGTGATTTGATATGATATTGTTTATTGGCCCAGCTCTAATACTGACCTTATAATGGGTTTTAAAAATTAAAAAACTGCTTTTATTTTTGCTGAAATAAAACAAATGAGACTTTCTCCAGACAAAAAATAGTATAGGAAATACTGTGAAAAATTCCTGAATCTGTTCAACATCATTTGGGAAATATTTAAAAACAAAAAAAACTAAAACAATTCACAGGAGGGTGAATAATTTTGCCTTCAACAGAATGAAACAGTGCAATTTGCATTTCTAAATGCATTTCTAATGGAGTTTTAGTCTTGTTTTTAGAACGGATATCTTTGACAAGTCAAAAATATTGTTTTGTTTTTAGAAATTCTGATAATAATGACGTCTAAGTCGGTGCCTATGGTGTAGTGGAAAGTGCACCGACACATGCACTTCGGTTTTCACGGCGACCCGGGTTCAATTCCCGCCTCGAGGTCCTATGCCGATCCTTCCCCTCTCTCTGCTCCCCACACTTTCATGTCAATTCTCTCTACTGTCCAGTCAAAATAAAGATGAAAACCCCTAAAAAATAATTATACAAAAATAAATAAATTTAAAAAAATAAAAGTCTAGAATAATGAGTCTAAATCAAGTGTTTTTTGTTTTTCTTTTAAAACAAGCCAGATAATCTGCCAATCGTTTATTAGATTATTAATTAGATAATTTTTCTTATGCCATTGGCAGATTATTTTGCTTGTTTTTAAAGGAAATCTCACGTGTTATTTCTGAAAACAAAACCGTGACACTTACTTATCTAGAAAAGGCTTCAAGATTTAAGATTGTTTAGATATTTGGAAAGAAACCAAACAAATGCTTGGTTCATTTAATGCGTATAGTAGTCAACATTTTAAGTGGATCAAAGGTTTTCAAAATTGTATATTGTATCATATATTATATTGATAAGCATGGGGGCTGTTCAATAGTTTTATGAAGGATTTATATTGAACATGTAAACAGTATTCAGCTTTTAAAGTCAAATTAAATAGCTGAATAATCATAAAGTACAATAGATAACACTTTACAATAGTCTCGTATTCGAAAGCCTCATCAATAAACAATCGCGCATTTAGATCAACAGTGAGAAGTAAACTTATTATATTTTATATGTTGACATTAATAAATAATACAGCTGAATCTTATCGTATTAATTAATTATTATTAGCATTTAATAAAATGATTATAGCTATTGATTTTAATGCATGACTAGGCATCAACTAAGAAATTAACGTCACCTAAGGTCAATAAATAAAATAACATTTGTAGTTGTTATTACACTATATTGACTTTTTAATCAAACTAGAAAACATAAAGCTTTGCAGCAAGTTGCCTTACAGTTTTAAGTTGAGTCAATGTTTTTTTTACAATGCGTTAACAAACAAAAGTCTTTAAATAGTAACAGAATTGTTAATATCATAGATCAGATTAACATAAATGATAAATGTTTGTAAAAATAAGTCGGCTAAATAAGTCTCCAAGCATTTGGTGCTTTGATAAACAACCACTGCGGTTATTAATCAGGGACAGTTCACCAAAAAAATAATAATTTACTCACTATTTACTCCTCAATTGGTTCCAAACATTTATGAATTTCTTCATTTTTACCAACACTAAAGACAATATTGTGTAGAAAGCTGAAAACCCATTCACTTCCAGAGTAGGAAAAGCAAATACTATGGTGGTTAATGGTTACAAGTTTCCAACATTCTTCAAAATATCTTCTTTTGTGTTCAACAGAAGAAAAAAAACCTTAAAACAGATTGGGAAGGGAGAGTAAATCGTGACGTAATTAAAATTTTGGGTGAACTATTCCTAAGGTAAGGTAAAAAAAAAGAAAAGGTTTCTTTTTTGTCATGTTTTTAGTAAAATATCTAAGAAATTCTTAAAATTAAGAATCATTTTCCAGGCAGTTGAAAAATATAATCTTGTTTTAAGAAATAATATACCAAAATTAAGTGAGTTTTTCCTTAAAACAAGCTAATTATTCATATTTTATCACGTGACATAATCACTTAATCTAGGCTCATTACGTCATAAAACAAAACAGTCTTATTTACCGCTTCTTTATTTAAGAATTTTAATATATTTGGACTACAAACAAGACAAAAACTCAATTTTGAAAAGCATTTTTGCAGTTTATATAATAAAGTGCCCACGTTATCAATACGAACCCTTTTCACATTTGTGTATGTGAAAGATTTTCTCAGCAGCAGAAGTCATCATAGTTGGTAAACTCAGAGCAGTGAATGGGAGAGTACAACTAAGCATTTATTTACAGTCTGAAATAATACAAGAAAAACTCTAGGATGGTGTCAGCAAGACAAGTAAACAATGGTGTGAGACTGATAACGGCAGCCAGAGGAGACTGTCCTGCTCAACGATTCATTTATTGTAATTTGATGTTAAGATGATATGATACATACAGTTCAAGTCAGAATTATTGGCCCTCCTGTGAATATTTTCCAATATTTCCCAAATGATGTTGAACAGATTCAGGAATTTTTCACAGTATTTCATATAATATTTTTTCTTCTGGAGAAAGTCTTATTTGTTTTATTTCGGCTAGAAGAAAATTAAATCCATTTTAAGGTCAATATTAATTCCCCCTTAAGCAATATTAGTTTTGGATTGTCTCCAGAACAAACCATCATTATACAATAACTTGCCTAATTACCCTAACTTTACCCTAATTACCCTAGTGAAGCCTTTAAATGTCACTTTAAGCTGTATAGAAGTGTCTTGAAGAATATCTAGTCTAATATTATTTACTGTCATCATGACAAAGAGAAAATAAATCAGTTATTAGAGATGAGTTATTAAAACTATTATGATTAGAAATGTGTTGAAGAAATCTGCTCTCCGTTAAACAGAGATCTGGGGGAAAAAATATACTCCGGGGTTAATAATTCTGTCTTCTGTACATCTCAATGTTCACATGTTTAAAAAAAATCTAAATATTAATAACATTTAAGGATTCAAGCTGCTATTGAATCATTATTGAATGCGTCTCTCTGCAGGTCTTCTTGTGACTGCCCAAATTGTCAGGAGCTGGAAAGGCTCGGAGCGTCGGCAGCATCCCTGCGGAAGAAACCAGTGCACAGCTGCCACATCCCCGGCTGTGGGAAGGTGTACGGTAAAGCCTCGCATCTGAAAGCCCACCTGCGCTGGCATACAGGTGAGCGGCCGTTCGTCTGCAACTGGCTGTTCTGCGGGAAACGCTTCACTCGCTCTGACGAACTGGAGCGTCACGTCCGCACACACACCCGGGAAAAGAAGTTCACATGTCTGCTCTGCAATAAGCGCTTCACCCGCAGCGACCACCTCAGCAAGCACCAGAAAACACACTCTGAAGCCAGCCTGCAGGGGAAAGAGGAGCCGGAGACCCGTGCTGAGGAGATTCCAGCAGATAAAGGGGCTCCGGCGGGGTCCGAGATCGGCATCCAGGAGCCTGTGGTAGGAGGAGAGGAAAAGAGCAGCACGGGCAACGGTGTGGACAGCGGCAGTGGACTGCTGGAGATTTAACCTCTGACCCCTGGACACACTGCTGTAGTATTGGTGCTAAGCTGCATTCTAATGATGCAAACAAACAAAAACAGCTTTATTTTTATTTTTTTATTTCAACATGTAAGTAGTTGAGTAGTGCTTCGAACACTCTAAATAAAAGTGGCAAGAAATGTTGGGTCAAATATGAACAAACCCAACCTTGGGTTAAAATGTGTCATTGAAATTTAATTGAAAAAATTAAACCAACATTGGTTTAAAACAAACAATCTTTTTTTAGTGTAATCTCTGAAAGAATTATTGGTTATTTCAACCAAATTTTGGGTCAAATATGCACAGAACCAACTGCTGGGGTCATTTATTCAATTAAATTCATAGGCCTAAATATGAATCAACTTTGCATTTGTCCATATTTTACCCATTTATTAGAGTGTACAATTTTAAAACAACACTTGCTGTGTTGTTGTAACCTAAAGTTGGGTCATTTTATTTTTTAAATTACACTTTTAACCCAGCAGTTGGGTTTGTCTATATTCGACTCGACCCAGCTTGTACATGTACATATGTTGGGTTATGACAGCCCAGACTCTCTTTTTTTAAAGGTTTTCTCAAAGCTGCTCTCTACTCTAAAAAATGTTGGGTTGTTTTAACTGTGTTGGGTCAAATATGGCCAAACCCAACCATTGGGTTCATTTTTTTACTTATGCTTTGTATGATTTATATAATTTGTTTAATAATTTCAGATTTTAATGTAATAATAATTTGTGTAAGTTTGATTTGTTCAAGTTTGGGTTACAACAACACTCTAAAAATGCTAGGTTGATTAGAACTATATCGGGTCAAATATGAACAAACACAACAGTTAGGGTTGCCCATATTTGACCCAAACTTGCATTATAAAAACCCAGCATTTTTTAAAAGGTTAAAAAGCGTAATTTATATTTAATTGAAAAAATAAACCAACATTGGTTTAAAACAAACAGTAATTATTTGTGTACTTTCTGAAAAGTTATTGGTGATTTGAATCAAATTTTGGGTCAAATATGGACAGAACCAACTGCTAGGTTTGTCCATATTTGACCCAATTTGGGTTGAAACAAAGCAGCATTATTTAGAGTGTACAGTCTTAAAAATTATGGGTTGTTGTAACCCATAACCCATAAAAACCCATTGTAACCCATAAAAAAATAGAAAAAAATTTAATAAGGTTTGTCCACATGTGGGTAACCTAATAATTTCTATTTGGGAAAACGTTGGATTAAAACAATCATTATTTTTACCATTATGGTTAACTATTACAATTTTTAACCCAGCAATTATACACATTTGATCCAATTTGATTTGGAATAACCCAGCAATTTTAGAGCAGTTTTGAGACGTTTAGGTTTTGAGAGAAAAACTTTGGACTCACTCTTCAAAAATAGACTAGGTTGTTTTAACCCAACATTGGGTCACATATGGATGAACCTAATGTTAGATAAATGTTAATGTTAGATAAAAGTTAAATGTAAATGACGCTTTTTAAGCCAATGGTTGGGTTTGCCCATATTTGACCCAATTTGGATTAAAATCAAAACCCAACTTTAAAGGAATTTAAAAAAATAACCCAATGGTTGGGTTTGTCTGTGTTTGACCTAACATTGGGTTCGAACAACCAAGCATTTTTTAAAGCAATACACCATAAATCAATTTTGTAGACTTTTGGGTTTCGAGAGAAAAACTTTGTACTCAACAAAATAAATGAAATGTTGGCTCATAAATGGACAAACCTAATGTTGGGTTATTTTTAACCCAGTGGTTGGGTTTGTCCATATTTGACCCAATCATCAGCCTTTTTTATGAGTGTTTTCAGTACACAAGAACTTCAGGCTTCAGTTAGTCTGGCTTTTCCTTCATTATGGGGAGTTTTGTTGAGGATTTTCATGTTTAAAAATGATTATTGAATTCTCTGTATCTGTTTTATTGTTATTTTTGACAACCTTTAGAGGCGGCTGTTTTAGATGCCCAGTGTGTGTCTTTATTCTGTCAGAGAGTCTGACGTTTGGGCTTCCAATACACGCACACTTTGTGTTTTTTAATTTAACTGAAATGTATTTCTTTTATTTTTTTAATCCTGTGTTTAGAAATCTTTCTTTGATAGAATCGATCAGGAGGTCATCTTTAAATCTGGTGTACAGTGAACCATATATGCTTTTATTTCATTTCTGGTCCTGCCGCTTAACATTGCTTTATTTAATTTCCTATTTACATCAAATCTAATTTATGTCTTAAATTATGAGCAGTTTGGAGACAATGTTGTGTTTCACTGGCTTTGCTGAATGGAGGTAGACCATGAAGCGAGTCATTTATGAATAAATTAAGTCTTCTCATTCAGCTGGTTGTTTTTTTATTATTTGGACTGACTGTTTTTAAAGTTAAATTTTTTGAGTTTCCAAATATTCTCTGTATTTTAAGTAAACATGTTTGAAAATCTAAATGGAGGAATTAAGTTCAATAAGACACAATAATAGTCAAATGAATAAGTAATTTAGTTTGATTTATACTATCATTATATAATCAGTACTATCATTTGAAAGCTAAAAATGTATATATTCCAGGCTGACCTTTGATAGATATTACTGAGCAACAGCTATTTAATCATTTGTGACGAGGTGTATTTTACTATAACTTTGCTACAGCAATCCATGTGAGCAACTTTTAGATAACTTTAGGTTAAATTAAAATTAAAAACCACCAACATACCCAAACTACTCAAGAGTTTGATGTCTACTTTACAGATATTGTCAAAAGTATGAACAAATATAGTTCGTATTGCTTAAAACATGTACAGAAATAGGAGGTGCGCTCTTATGTTCATCAATGGAAACTGAATGTCAGTGACCTGGTGGTCATGTCTGGTACTGCACCCAAACAGAATTTTAATGAAAGCTCATTTTTAGAGATGTCAACTTCAAATTTGGAGTTTAATTTGTTCAGGCATATTTTACTGTTGTTTTTAGGGTTCTGTTACGTAGGAAGAGTAAGGAATCAAAATTATTACTTATTTAAACCATAATATTAATAGTATATCATTTAAAAGCTAAACATATCTAGTTTCCAGATTTCAGGCTGATTTTTGATAGTTATTACTGAGCAACGCAACAGCTATTTATTCATTTGCCACAATGATACTCAGAGTTGCCATTACTTTGCTACAGCAATCCACATGTAAACAATTTTTAGATATTTTTAGGTTAAATTCAAAATTAAATGCATCCAAAGCATCCGTAGTACTTTAGAATGTCAGGTCTACTTTACAAATACTGTCAATAGCATGATCAAATATGGTTTATTTTCCTCAAAACATACACAGAAATATGGGCGCTCTATTATGTTCATCAGTGGTCATGTCTGGTACTGCACCCAAACAGAATTTTAATGAAAGCTCATTTTTTTTAAGATGTCAACTTCAAATTTGGAGTTTAATTTCTTCATGCATATTTTTAGTCCTCTGTTATGTAGGAAGAGTAAGGGATCAAAATCCATTTACTGTCACTCTTCAACCTGTGGGACCGTTTATGATTACATATTTAAACCATAATGGTATAGTCTAAATATACAGCAATCATGGCAAACTATATTTCATTTGAAACCTAAACATATCTAGTTCAGACTGATTTATGATAGGTATTACTGAGCAACGCAACAGCTATTTATTAATTTGCGACAAAGATGTTCAGAGTCGTAAAGCATTACTTTGCTACAGCAATCCACATGTAAATAAATATTAGATATCTTTAGGTTAAATTGAAATAAAATACCTCCAAAATACTCATACTACACAAGAGTGTGATGTCTACTTTACAATTGTTGTCTAAAACATGAACAAACATGGTTCATGTTTCTTAAAACACACAGAAATAGGGGGGAATCTTATATGTTCAGCAATGGAACCTGAATGTCATTTGGTGGTCATGTCTGGTACTGCACCCAGACAAAATTTGAATGAAAGCTCAACTTTTTGAGATTGCAACTTCAAATTAAGAGTTTCATCTGTTCATGCATATTTTACTTCTGTTTTTAGTCTTCTGTTATGTAAAACTAAGGGATCAAAATCTATTTACTGTCACCCTTCAACCTGTGGCACCATTTGGGGTTACCGTTTTTAAATAATCATTTTATTGTCTAGACATACAGTAATTATAACAAACTATATATCTTTTGAAAGATAAACATGTCTAGTTTTTAGTTTTTAGACTGATTTTTGATAGATATTACTGAGCAACAGTTATTTATTCATTTGCAACAAGGATACTCTGAGTCGTAATTTACCATAACTTTGCTACAGCAATCCACATGTAAGCAACTTTTGAATATTTTTAGGTTAAATCCAACTTGCATACCACCAAAATACCCATGCTACTTCAGAATTTAATGTCTACTTTAAAAATTTTGTCAAAAGCATGAACAAATATAGTTCATATTCCTTAAAACATACACAGAAATAGGAGGCGCTCTTATGTTCATCAATGGAAACTGAATGTCCTGGTGGTCTTGTCTGGTACTGCACCCAAACAGAATTTTAATGAAAGCTCATTTTTGAGATGTCAACTTCAAACTTGGAGTTTAATTTATTCATGCATATTTTACTGATGTTTTTAGTGTTCTGTTACGTTGGAAGAGTAAGGAATCAAAATCTACTGTCACCCTTCAACCTGTGGGACCATTTGTGGTTACATATTTAAACCATAATGCTATAGTCTAAACATACAGCAATAATAACAAACCATATATCATTTAAAAGATAAACATGTCTAGTTTCTAGTTTTCAGACTGATTTTTGATAGATATTACTGAGCAACAGCTATGTATTAATTTGCAACAAGCATACTCAGAATCGTAATTTACCATTACTTTGCTACAGCAATCAACTTTTAGATATTTTTAAGTTAAATTCAAATTAAATACCACCAAAATACTCATACTACTCAAGAGTTAGCAGTCTACTTTACAAATTTTGTCGAAGGTATGAAAAAATATGGTTCATGTTCCTCAAAACGTAAATAGGGGGGCCCTATGTTCGACAACAGAAACTGAATGTTGTATGGTGGTCATGTCTGGTACTGCTCCCAAACAGAATTTTAATGAAAGCTCATCCTTTGAGATGTCAACTTCAAATTTGGCGTTTCATTTGACAAGGATACTCAACAGTCGTAATTTAGCATTACAAATATGGTTTATGTTCGTTAAAACATACACAGAAATAGGGGGGCTCTTATTTGTTCAGCAATAGAAACTGAATGTCAACTGGTGGTCATGTCTGGTACTGCACCCGAACAAAATATCAATGAAAGCTCAATTTTTTTGACATATCAACTTCAAATTTGAAATGTAATTTGTTCAGATATATAGCTTTGATTTTGGCTAAAATTAGTCTTGGAAAATATATATATTTTTACCTAACATTAAAATATACATTTATTGTTTGATTATTTTCATAAACTCAAAGCCACAGAACTTTTCGTTTATTTAACTTTTTTATTGTTGTTGACTTTTTACACTTTAGCTACAATCTGACAAGTGTCCTCTTTAAAATGAGACCAAACTTAAATCTGTGCACCAAAGTGTTGAATACTGGCAATCATTTAAGTTGAACATCTCATATTCATGTCCATAAAGTGCATGGGGAGACAGTCAAGGGGTTAACAGTAATAATAATTGTAAAAAAAGACATCCTTATTATTTTATTTAGAAATGCAGTGTCTTTACAGCCATATAAAAAGCAAAGAAGTAAAAGATGTACACACTTATACATGCATGCAAGACTAGACAAAAGGCAATTCTAATAAAAACAAAGAAACATCAAAATCCCATAACGTTCAGCAGTGTACTGTAGATGTCAGTGTGGCTGAAGCATATTGAATCCAGAAACGCTGCATGTGGGATGTCATAAATCAAATGTATGAATGCTCAGAATAAGCTGACCACAAAGTGTGAGCAAAAGCTCTTTTTTCTCCGACAATGAAGTGTCGCTGCTTTGAATGTTTGGCCTGTGAGTAACGTTTGCAACAGGGCTGAGCAAAAATAGAGCATGACAAAAACTCATATCACCAGTTCAGCATAAATGAGTCGAGCCCTCACGGATCTCTCTTTATACATTAATGCTACCTACAGCATGCTTTACACTAATATATCTATGCATATACTGTACATTAGATTAGTCAGCGCCAAAGACAAAACTGATGAAGTAATCTAACAAAACAACTGAAGAATACAGTACAAAAATTACTGCAGCCAAATTAGCATGTTGGCGGAAAATATTAGATACAATTTTAATAAAAAGAACAAATAAAGAGAAACATAAAAATATGACATTTTGTTGATTATTTATTTTATTTTATTTTTTCAATAATTGCTCATTTGAATTTAAATATATTTACTTTCGATCCTAAAGATGTTCGGTGAGCAAACTCTTATTTTAATGGTCATATACAGTTGAAGTCAGAATTATTAGCCCCCCTAAATTATAACCCCCCCTGTTCATTTTTTCCCCAATTTTTGTTTATTGGAGAGAAGATTTTATTCCACACATTTCTGCACATAATAGTTTTAATAACTCATCTCTAATAACTGATTTATTTTCTCTTTGTCATGATGACAGTAAATAATATTAGACTAGATATTCTTCAAGACACTTCTATACAGCTTAAAGTGACATTTAAAGGCTTAACTAGGTTAATTAAGTTAACTAGGCAGGTTAGGGTAATTAGGCAAGTTATTGTATAATGACGGTTTGTTCTGTAGACTCTCAAAAACAATATATAGCTTAAAGGAGCTAATAATATTGACCTTAAAATGGTTTTTAAAAAATTAAAAACTGCTAAAAACATACTGTGAAAATTTCCTTGATATGTTAATCATCACTTAGCAAATATAAAAAAAAAGGGGGGGGGGGGGGGGGGGGGGCTAATAATTCTGACTTCAACTGTATATTTAATAAATCTGTTTTGTTTAAATGCACCCAAATTATTGTCTATATTCACTGAGAAATGTATAAAAATATCAATTTTTCAAAAGGGGGTGTGCTCATTTATGCTAAGCACTGTAAATATCAATTTAGTAAATGTAATATTAGTTTAAATATAAAGAGTCCGTCTGCAAAAACAGACTTTTTTTCTGGAATTTTCTTTGATTTGCATCTGTACTCTTCAGTATTCGATGTAAAACATGATTTCTGAAAAATGCAGCTTTAGTCATTTCCATAAATGATTTTTGTAATCAATCATAATTCATTCATTCATTTTCTTTTCGGCTTAGTCCCTTTATTAATTTGGGGTCGCCACAGCGGAATGAACCGCCAACTTATCCGGCAAATGTTTTACGTAGCTGCAACCCATCTCTGGGAAACATCCATACACACTTATCATACACTACGGGCAATTTAGCTTACCCAATTCACCTGGACCACATGTCTTTGGACTGTGGGGGCAACCGGAGCAACCCACGCGAACGCAGGGAGAACATGCAAACTCCACACAGAAATGCCAACTGACCTAGCCGAGGCTCGAACCAGCGACCTTCTTGCTGTGAGGCAACAGCACTACCTACTGCGCCACAGCATCACCATCATAAAACATGATATTTGAAAATGATTCATATATTGACAACATGGACAGCACTTTTTTTTACATTTTATTATTTTATTAGTGTATACTCTAAAATTCAATTCAATTCAATTCCCCTTTATTTGTACAGCGCTTATACAATGTAGATTGTGTCAAAGCAGCTTCACATAAAAGGTCACAGTAAATAGGAGCAGTGTAGTTCAGTTTGTAGTGTTTAAGTTCAGTTCAGTTTAGCTCAGTTCAGTGTGGTTTAATAATCACTACTGAGAGTCCAAACACTGAAGAGCAAATCCAACGATGCGCAGCTCTACAGATCCTGAACCATGCAATCTAGTGGAGACAGCGGAGAGGGAAAAAAACTTCACTAAAGGCGGAAGTGAAGAAAAAAAAACCTTGAGAGAAACCAGGCTCAGTTGGGCACGACCATTTTAATTTTCTCCGCTGGCCAAACTTTTGTGCAGAGCTGTAGTCTCAGTGGCGGAGGCTGGAAGCTGGCCTCAGCGAAGACTCGTCTGTCTCTGGAGCGTCATAGGAAACAGTCTCATGTTCTCCACTCCTCCATGACCATCACAGTAGCTGCTCAGGATTCGGCCTGGTCCAGGATATGGAAACCTTGGTATCATCTCGTCGTTGGTCTTGGATCGAATCAGTGACTCTGCATAGTCTGAGGGCCTCGGGAAGAGTATCCCCAGGTGGAAATGGAGAATAAAGAAAATAATTAGCGTAGCTGATGTTCACAGTGTATATCAACAAGATGCATAACCTGTGTGGAAGCCCCCCTAAGTGGTGCACTAAGTGTATGCTTTACTGAACAGATAGGTCTTTAATCTAGTTTTGAATTGGGAGAGTGTGTATGAGCCTCGGACGTTATCAGGAAGGCTATTCCAGAGTTTAGGAGCTATAAATGAGAAGGCTCGACCTCCTTTACTCGACTTTGCTATTCTAGGTACTACCAGAAGCCCTGAGTTTTGAGATCTTAAAGAGCGAGTTGGATTGTAGCGAGACAGAAGATTGGTTAGATAAACAGGAGCTAGATTATTTAAAGCTTTATATGTAAGAAGCAATATTTAAAATTCAATACGAAACTTAACAGGCAGCCAGTGTAAGGAGGATAAAATTGGGGTGATGTGATCAAATTTTCTAGACCTGGTAAGAACTCTGGCAGCTGCATTTTGTACTAATTGAAGTTTGTTAATAGAGGATGCTGGGCAGCCAGCAAACAGAGCATTACAGTAATCCAGCCTAGAAGTCATAAAAGCATGGACTAGCTTTTCTGCATCTGAGATGGATAGCATACTTCGTAACTTAGCGATATTTCTCAGATGAAAGAAAGCAGTTTTTGTGACATGGGATATATGATTTTTAAAAGTTAAATTACTGTCTAATATGACACCCAGATCTTTTATAGTAGAGCTAACGCTAACTTTGTATCCCTCTAATTGTAGGTCGAGTTGTGAGATCTGCTGTGTCCAGGATTTAGGCCCAATAAGTAATAATTCTGTTTTGTCTGAGTTTAAGAGAAGATAATTGTTGGTCATCCAGTCTTTAACATCTTTAATACACTCAGTTAGCTTGGACAGATTAGACGTCTTGTCAGGTTTAGTTGAAATATATAATTGAGTATCATCTGCATAGCAGTGAAAGCTGATCCCATGTCTTCTAATAATGTCTCCCAGGGGTAGCATGTATATTGTAAACAGCAAAGGGCCTAAAACTGATCCTTGAGGCACCCCGTATTTTACTGGGCTGATTTGTGAAGGCTGTCCATTAATATTCACAAACTGGTAACGGTCAGATAAGTATGACTTAAACCATTGTAGGGCCTGTACTCTATCATATGTGGCTTTTTCTGATTTTATTTAGAACCCCAGTGCAAATGTTTTGTATAAGAATGCTGACGTATTATTATAAATATTGCTGAAATATATAACCACTTTTCTAAAGCTAATTAATAACTCAACATAAAATATAGCTCAATAAAATGATAAACATAAGCATTGTGCTTAATGGCTTGCAGCTTTCTGATGGAGTTTAAGATTAATGACAATCTATTATTGTCAAAATATATTTAGTGACATCAAAAAATAAATAATAAAGTGTAAAATCAAACTACAGACTTTTGTTGGATGGATGGATGGATGGATGGACGGACGGATGGATGGATAGATGTTTTTATATTGCACCACCCTAGTTTGCAAAACTAGATAAAGTGTATTGAATATATTATAGTTATTACAACTCTGTGAATGAATGCTCCAGCATACTGTAGTATAAACAATAGTGAACTGATAAACTTGAATAAATAATGTAGTTTACTTTAGTATTTACTACAATAAGCTGGTGTATTGTAGTATAATATACTCTATAGTTGTAGCAAACGACAGTGTGGGGTCATTGTGTATTTTAGTGGGTGCTACTATAATAACTGTATAAAAAAACAGTGTTTTACTATAACATGGTTAAAGAAACACTGAAGTACTTCTTATTTATTATAGTACTTTTTTTTAAAATGGGAAATGAACAAATCCAGAATTCAACCACTCATTTATCCCTCAGTATTTTAGTTTCCTTCAGTTTCTTTGCTGTGCTCCGTCAGTGGAGATCGTACGGCTCAACAAGTGCTTTAATTAGTTTTTGTAGCACAAACAAAGCCGAGCTCTCAGTGAACACAAAGAATCTCTCAGAGCAAATAAGAGCCCCCCGTGGCCTGTGATGAGCAATTATCCCCTTCAGTCACAGCACTGGGGCACACTGACCACACAGAGCACTGCAGCGTCCTATTGGAGCATTCTATTGTAACGTTCTTAAATTGATCTATTGTGGTGATTCTATAGTCACTATGGTAACACAACCACTATAGTAATTGATCTGTCAGGGTGATTATATTGTTGCTATGGTAACACAACCACTATAGTAATTGATCTGTCATGGTGATTATATAGTTGCTATGGTAACACAATCACTATAGTAATTGATCTGTTGTGACGATTTTATAGTTGCTATGGTAACACAACCACTATAGTAATTGATCTGTTGTGGTGATTCTATAGTTGCTATGGTAACACAACCACTATAGTAATTGATCTGTCATGATGATTATATAGTTGCTATGGTAACACAAACACTATAGTAACTGATTTGTTGTGGCAATACTGTAGTTGCTATAGTGACACAACCGCTATAGTAATTGATCAGTTATGGCGATTCTATAGTTGCTATAGTAACACAACAACTACAGTAACTGATCTGTTGAGGTAATTTTATAGTGGCTATGGTAGCACAACCACTATAGTAATTGATCTGTTGTGACGATTTTGCAGTTTCTATGGTAACACAACCACTATAGTAATTGATCTGTTGAGGTTATTTTATAGTCGCTATCGTAATACAACTGCTATAGTAATTGATCTGTTGAGGTGATTTTATTGTCGCTATGGTAACACAACCACTATAGTAACTGATTTGTTGTGGCGATACTGTAGTTGCTATGGTAACACAATGACTACAGTAACTGATCTGTTGTGACGATTTTGTAGTTTCTATTGTAACACAACCACTATATTACCTTATCTGTTGTGGCGATCCTATAGTTGCTATGGTAACAAAACCACTATAGAAACTGATTTGTTGTGGTGATTTTATAGCTGCTATAGAAACAGAACTACTTTAGTAACTGATCAATTGTTGCGATTCTACAGTTGCTATGGTAACACAACTATAGTAATTGATCTGTTGTGGTGATTCTATAGTTGCTATGGTAACACAACCACTATTGTAACTGATTTGTTGTGACGATTCTGTAGTTTCTATGGTAACACAACCCTATAGTAATTGATCTGTTGTGACAATTCTGTAGTTTCTATAGTAACACAAACATTATAGTAATTGATCTGTAGAGGTGATTTTATTGTCGCTATAGTAACACAACCACTATAGTAATTGATCTGTTGAGGTTATTTTATAGTCGCTATCGTAATACAACCGCTATAGTAATTGATCTGTTGAGGTGATTTTATTGTCGCTATGGTAACACAACCACTATAGTAACTGATTTGTTGTGGCGATACTGTAGTTGCTATGGTAACACAATAACTACAGTAACTGATCTGTTGTGACGATTTTGTAGTTTCTATGGTAACACAACCACTATATTACCTTATCTGTTGTGGCGATCCTATAGTTGCTATGGTAACACAACCACTATAGTAACTGATTTGTTGTGGTGATTTTATAGCTGCTATAGAAACAGAACTACTTTAGTAACTGATCAATTGTTGCGATTCTACAGTTGCTATGGTAACACAACTATAGTAATTGATCTGTTGTGGTGATTCTATAGTTGCTATGGTAACACAACCACTATTGTAACTGATTTGTTGTGACGATTCTGTAGTTTCTATGGTAACACAACCCTATAGTAATTGATCTGTTGTGACAATTCTGTAGTTTCTATAGTAACACAACCATTATAGTAATTGATCTGTAGAGGTCATTTTATTGTCGCTATGGTAACACAACCACTATAGTAATTTATCTGTTGTGACGATTCTGTAGTTTCTATAGTAACACAACCACTATAGAAATTGATCTGTTGAGGTGATTTTATTGTCGCTATGGTAACACAACCACTATAGTCATTGATCTTTTGAGGTGATTTTATTGTCGCTATGGTAACACAACCATTATAGTAATTGATTTGTTGTGACGATTCTGTAGTTTCTATAGTAACACAACCACTATAGAAATTGATCTGTTGAGGTGATTTTATAGTCACTATGATAACACAAACACTATAGTAACAGATTTGTTGTGGCGATACTGTAGTTGCTATGGTAACACAACCGCTATAGTAATTGATCAGTTATGGCGATTCTATAGTTGCTATAGTAACACAACAACTACAGTAATTGATCTGTTTGGGCGATTCTATAGTTGCTATGGTAACACAACCACTATAGTAATTGATCTGTTGTGGCAATTCTATAGCTACTATGGTAACGTATTGTGTACTACTATTTAGTATTGACCATATTCCGCGATGTGGAGGTGCGCTCCTTTTTGCAAAAGTTTTTTTTCACACACAACAGTCTTCATGTATACACTGTAAAAATATCTGTTAATGAACAGTTTCAGCGTTTTTGTGTACAAGTGTTTTCTGTTTATTTACAGTTGTGAATTGCATTATGGGATGTTGATCACTGCTTTCTGTCTGCGTTTGATGCTGAAAATTCAACTCTACAGTTTAACTAAGTGACTTTTACTGACATTTTAGTAGTTTGAAATAATATAATGTATAAGAAATAATATCTAGAGAAGTAAGTCTGTAAAATAACAGAAAATGTGCTGCAGTTTATTACAAGTGTTTTGTAGCGTAATATACAACACTAACCCAGACAATACAGCACTGCAAACTATTAAACATGTTCATTGAAGTAACTTTTTCAAGGTTAAAAGTTGTTAAAAGACCGATTAAGATCCCATAATGCAATGCAAATAAATAAATAAATAAATAAATAAATAAAAACAAGAATCACAAAGTACAAAAAACAGCTAATTCACAAGTATTTTTTACATTGTATGCTAACAATTAAAGTGACTTCCGTAAGCATCGCAAACATGACGGCCTACATTTATTCGATCAAATGCATGCATCAGCCTTCATATGTAAGAGCTCTCTCTTCTCCTCATCCGACTGCAGATGTATGTTTCTAATTTACGGGCTGTAATGAGCTGGAGTTGAGGTCAGCTGGATAAAGCTCTGTCATCAGGCCTGACATGTTTACGGTGGTCTGAAGTGGGCTGGGTGGGGTGTGCCAGCTTTATACGGGGGGTACAGGAGGGTCCGTGGCTTTGACTCGGCCTCTGCTATTATTTTTGAACTTTTATACTCGCCTGTGGTGGCGGTAACCTTGTTTTATTTTTATATCTTTATGTTGGAGGGGGAAAAAAAAGGATCTGCCTCGAGTGAAGCCATAAAAAGATAAATATACTCAGGGCCATGAGAGAGAGAGAGGGAAGGAAGGAAAGAAGAAAAGATGAGAGGAAAAGAGGGAAGCGCAAACTCCTGCTTCTTTATAATGGTCAGAGGATGAATGCTAGATATTTTACATTTCTCGTGCATGACTTGTTGGGAAATCTTTGAATGCAAAATGTGAACCAGGACCACAAAGAATCCATTTTTATGACAATGTGTACATTGTCTAAAGCAGCTGAATAAATATGCTTTAAATAAGCTTCTCCTTGAATAATAAGCTGATTAATAACTAGGTTTATTACAACTGGATAATATTTGACTGATATACAACTATTGAAAATCTAGAAGATGAGTGTGCACAATTTACATTTTAAATAAAGTTGTTCAAATTAAGTTCTTAGCAATGCATGTTACTAATCAAAAATTAAGTGTGGATATATTTGCAGTAGGAGATTTACTAAATGTCTTTCTGGATCTTTACTTAATATGTTAAGGATTTTTGGTAGAAAAATCGATCAATTTATTTCAAACACTGTGTTTTGGGCTCTTCCTAAATACTGTCATGCAACTTAAGTCTTGTTCTGTATTCAAGGGTCACATATAAACATGCAGTTCTGAGAAAACTAAATTTGCAATACCAGAAATGGCAGAAAAATAGGAATAATTAATGCAGTGATGCTCCAGGGTGGTATAGAGTCATGATGAATTGGAAAAGCGAGACTAAAAGAATCCTGAACAACCCATCCCATGTGCTTTACCCTTGCTCCACTGTAAAAATGCAGGACAGCATGAAGGAATTAAGTTAACTTATTTGTTTTTGCAAATTTAAGTGGATTGAACATAAAAAATTCAGTTGTCCTCCTAAAAAGTCAAGAATTGTGTTGGTTCAACTCATTTTAGATTAGTATGAACAATCAGCGAACATCATTTTTGAGGTTACTGTAAAAATGCTGGGCTCCACCCAACTCCTTCATGTTGTCCCAACACAAATCGATTAAGTTAGCTTAATGGTATTTACAAATTTAAGCAGATTGAATGTAAAACAGTTAAGTTGTCCCCTTCCAAAAAAAAGTCAAGAATTACTGAATGTCTTCATGGATCAAGATTTTTACTTAATATTCTATGAATTTTCGGAAGAAAAATCGATCATTTTAATTCAAACACTGTGTTTTGGGCTCTTCCTAAATCCAGTCATACAACTTAAGACTTGTTTAGTGCTCCAGGCTCACATATAAATGTGCAATTCTGAGAAAACGAAATTTATAAGACAAAAAATGGCAGGAAAAGAGAAATAATTAATACAGTGATGCTTCAAGGTGATATAGAGTTGTGATGTATTAGAAATGGGAGACAAAAAAATCCTGAGCAACCAACACAATCAATTTTGTACGACTGAATTAGCCACTACACTGTCAAAACGTAAAATACTTACGTTTTCTCGTGAGATCAGGCTGGAGCAACCCATCCCATGTGCTTTACCCTGTAAAAATGCAGGACAACATTAAGGATTTAACTCATTATTTTTTACAGATTTAAGTGGATTGAACATAAAACAATTATGTTCCCCCCCTAAAAAAGTCAAGAATTGTGTTACTTATTATTGTGTTGAGACTAAAAGAATCCTGAGCATCCCATCCCATGTGCTTTACCCTTGCTCCACTGTAAAAATGCAGGACAACATTTAAGTTAACTTAAATAAGTAACTTAAAGTGGATTTAAGGATTTAAGTTGACTCAGAATTGCACATTTATATGTGAGCCTGCAGCACAAAACAGGTCTTAAGTTGCATGACTGGATTTAGGAAAAACACAGTGTTTGAATTAAAATGATCGATTTTTCTAGCAAAAGTCCTTAGAATTTTAATTAAAAATCTTGATCCATGAAGACATTCAGTAATCCTTGACTTTTTTTTGGAAGGTGGACAACTTAATTGTTTTACATTCAATCTGCTTCAATTTGTAAATACCATTAAGCTAACTTAATCGATTTGTGTTGGGACAACATGAAGGAGTTGTGCGGAGCCCAGCATTTTTACAGTAACCTCAAAAATGATGTTCTCTGATTGTTCATACTTATCTAAAATGGGTTGAACCAACACAATTCTTGACTTTTTAGGAGGACAACTGAATTGTTTTATGTTCAATCCACTTAAATTTCTAAAAACGAATAAATGAACTTCATTTCTTCATGTTGTCCTGCATTTTTATAGTGCAGCAAGGTTTAAGCATAAAACAATCAAGTTGTCCTCCAAAAAACTAAATTTACAAGACACAAAATGGCAGGAATAGAGAATTAATTAATGCAGTGATGCTCCAGGGTGGTATAGAGTTGTGATGCATTAGAAATGTGAGACAAAAAGAATCCTGAGCAACCCATCCCATATATTTTACCCTGTATAAATGCAGGACAACATTAAGGATTTAACTCATTAGTTTTTACAGATTTAAGATCTGGATTGAACATAAAAAAATTATGTTTTCCCCCCTAAAAAAGTCAAGAATTGTGTTGGTTCAACCTATTTTAGATAAGTATGAACAAACAGCAAACATAATTTTTGAGGTTACTGTAAAAATGCTGGGCTCCACACTACTCCTTCATGTTGTCCCAACACAAATCGATTAAGTTAGCTTAATGGTATTTACAAATTGAAGTAGAGTGAAACTAAAACAATTTAGTTGTCCCCTTCCAAAAAAAAAGTCAAGAATTACTGAATGTCTTCATGGATCAAGATTTTTACTTAATATTCTAAGAATTTTAGGAAGAAAAATTGATCATTTTAATTCAAACCCTGTGTTTTTTCTAAATCCAGTCATGCAACTTAAGACCTGTTTAGTGCTGCAGGTTCACATATAAATGTGCAGTTCTGAGAAAACTAATTAATGCAGTGATGCTCCAGGGTGGTATAGAGTTGTGATGCATTAGAAAAGCGAGGCAAAAAGAATCCTGAGCATCCCATGTGCTTTACCCTTGCTGCACTGTAAAAATGCAGGACAACATGAAGGATTTAAGTTAACTTAAATAAGTAACTTAAAGTGGATTTAAGGATTTAAGTTGACTTAGAACTGCACATTTATATGTGAGCCTGGAGACAGTATTTAGGAAAAACACAGTGTTTGAATTAAAATGATCAATTTTTCAGGCAAAAATTTTAATTAAAATCTTGATCCAGGAAGACATTCAGTAATTCTTGACTTTTTTTTTTTTTGGAAGGGGACAACTTAATTGTTTTACATTCAATCTGCTTAAATTTGTAAAGCATAGAGCCCAGCATTTTTACAGTAACCTTAAAAATGATGTTCGCTGATTGTTCATACTTCGCTAAAATGAGTTGAACCAACACAATTCTTGACTTTTTAGGAGGACAACTGAATTATTTTATGTTCAATCCACCTAAATTTCTAAAAACTAATAAATGAACTTCATTTCTTCATGTTGTCCTGCATTTTTACAGTGCAGCAAGGGTAAAGCATAAAACAATTAAGTTGTCCTCCCAAAAAAAGTCAAGAATTGTGTTGGTTCAACTCATTTTAAATAAGTTTGAACAAAGAGCAAACATCATTTTTGAGGTTACAGTAAAAATGCTGGGCTCCACACAACTCCTTCATGTTGTCCCAACACAAATCGATTAAGTTAACTTCAATGTATTTACAAATATGTGATGTTTCATAAACTAATTTGGAGAGGAGCACGTGATATGATTGAGCACGTCTGGCCGCTCATCTGTAATCAGTAATAATCCAATCAGAGTGATCCTAGTTTAGTATAAATGGATCGTTTTCTCCCTACTGCTCTATCTTCATTGGAAGAATCCCCCCTTCCACCCCATCTCCTCCTTTTTCCTCCCTTTTCTAAAGGGGGAGCTCTCGAGACCTACCTGATCTCAAATATCTCCGAGCTCAGGGTTCTCTCCCGGGACAGCATGCCAAACCTGCTTTATACGCCAAGCATATCTAAGTGGGAACTCTTGAAAAGTAGATTGAACGTAAAACGATTAAGTCACGTTGTGTTGTTTCAGCTAATTTTAATTAAGGACTTTAAACTAACAGCATAAGTCATTTTCTGAGTGTTTAGTGAGTCTAAATATTGTGGGCATGAGACTATTATATACTAAAAGAATTAAGAGTGGCTGTCTATTTTGAAATGTCACAGCTCATTTCCCTAACTTCCATTTCTTTCCTATTTTTTTTTAATTCTGGAAGCAATTTGTCATCCAGGGGACATTTAATAGGGAACATATTATCTTTTTACAGGGGCATGGAGTCTGCCACAGCCTGCCCACAGTTCCTATAAACAGAATTGGTCCATTTAGTGGTGCGTTTGATACGTTCGAGGGCAGCAGGAGCTCAGTTTCAGACTGAAGCCTATAAAGACGGCCATGAAAGGCCCAGATAAGTGCTCCTATTCACCAGCGCAGTTCATTTAAATGAGCTAATGATGATCAATCTTCATTTGTGTTGCCAAACTGAATGCTCTCCTTCCTTTTTCTTAATCAGTTTTCCATCTGACCTTCTCTGACCTGGTTTGGTTGTTTTAGGTTAGTGATTTTTTTCCCCTTCATCATTTGTTTTGGAGCTTTTGTTGGATGCAGCGCAGCCCGAGGCGTCTCCTCCACCCATCAGCCCAGAACAATGACCCGTTCACCTGCATACACCTGACCTCCCGCTCCTCAGGCCGTCCGCTGGGAAACACAGGGACACTGCTGGAGCTTTAATCAGCTACAAAACAATTAGACAGCTTCTGTCGTTTAATCCTGCTAATCTTACTGGAACAAATGCATGTAAATAAAAGTGTTTAATTGGTGGTGTTTACTAAATCAGACAATACTGGTGCTATTAGGAGGATTTCAAAACCCTAAACTGCTTTTTACATTTATATTATTATTTTATTGAGATAGTAGAATACAAACACAGGGAAGATCGAAATATTTCAAATTAGGGCTGCACAATATATTGGTTCAGCATCGAAATCGCAGTGTGATCATTCGCAAAAATCAAACTATTTATATGTGTTGAATTTCAACAAATCAAATTTAGAAATGTTCAACTTAATTTGTTTGTTTAAATTCAGCCCAAATAAAATTGTTTACAACTACTTAACCTTAAAAACATTAGTAAATCCAAGGAATCTTTTTTTGAATAATTTTTTTTCAGTGTTCGACTCCTTGGAGAACAATAAAACAATGTTTATTTAATTTGCATTTTTTTCTTTATCAAAGATAGAAAGTGAAAAAGTAAACAAACAAACAAACAAACAAACAAAAAATTGAGGTAGTAGAATACAAACACAGGGAAGATTGAACTGGTTCAAATTAGGGCTGCATAATATATTGGTTCAGCATCGAAATCGTAGTGTGATCATTCGCAATAGTCACATCGCAGATTATAGTATTTTTTGAGGCCTGTAACTGGTAAAGGGTTTTTAAAAGCATTCAGGCATATGAAATTATAATGCTTGTAGCTTTGAAAAATGTATACAGATTAATTTTATTATACATTTGATTATTTAATTACTGTACATCTGAATGCAGCTCACTGAAAATATGATGTCTGCAAAATCATTGCAAACAATTTATTTGTGTTGAATTTCAACAAATCAAATTTAGAAATGTTCAACTTAATTTGTTTGTTTAAATTCAGCCCAAATAAATTGTTTACAACCACTTAACCTTAAAAAGATGAGTAAATCCAAGAAATCATTTTTGAGTCTTTTTTTCAGTGTTCGACTCCTTGGAGAACAATAAAACAATGTTTATTTAATTTGCATTTTTTTCTTTATCAAAGATACAGAGTGAAAAAGTAAACAAACAAACAAACAAACAAACAAACCAAAAAAAATGAGGTAGTAGAATACAAACACAGGGAAGATTTAAATAGTTCAAATTAGGGCTACATAATATATTGGTTCAGTATCGAAATCGCAGTGTGATCAATCGCAATAGTCACATCGCAAAGTCTGGATTATAATTCATAATTTCGCAAGTATTTTTTGAGGCCTGTAACTGGTAGAGGGTTTTAAAAGCATTCAGGCATATGAAATTATAATGCTTGTAGCTTTGAAAAATGTATACAGATTAATTTTATTATACATTTGATTATTCAATTACTGTACATCTGAATGCAGCTCACTGAAACAAATGATGTCTGCAAAATCATTGCAAACTATTTATTTGTGTTGAATTTCAACAAATCAAATTTAGTAATGTTCAACTTAATTTGTTTAAATTCAGCCCAAATAAATTGTTTACAACTACTTAACCTTAAAAATTAGTAAATCCAAGAAATCATTTTAGAGTCTTTTTTTTTCAGTGTTCGACTCCTTGGAGAACAATAAAACAATGTTTATTTAATTTGCATTTTTTTCTTTATCAAAGATACAAAGTGAAAACGTAAACAAACAAACAAACAAAAAAAATTGAGGCAGTAGAATACAAACACAGGGAAGATTGAAATAGTTCAAGTTAGGGCTGCAACGTTGTTTCAGCATCGAAATCGCAGTGTGATCATTCGCAATAGTCACATCGCGAGTGTACGCAACGTTGAGCCTGGATTATAATTCATAATTTTGCAAGTATTTTTTAAGGCCTGTGACTGTGTGAGGGTTTTAAAAGCGTTTAGGCACATGAAATTCTAACGTTTTTAGCTTTGATAAAATTAATACAGATTAATTTTATTGATTTTTATTTCACATTTGATTATTCAATTACTGTACATCTGAATGCAGTTCACTGAAAAAATTATGTCTGCAAAATCATTGCAAACAATTTATTTGTGTTGAATTTCAACAAATTAAATTCAGTAATGTTCAACTTAATTTGTTTGTTTAAATTCAGCCCAAATATTTACAACCACTTAACTTTAAAAAAATGAGTAGATCCAAGAAATCATCTTTGAATAATTTTTGGAGAACAATAAAACAATGTTTATTTAATTTGCTTTTTTTTTCTATATTAAAGCTACAGAGTGAAAAAGTAAACAAACAAACAAAAAAATTGAGGTAGTAGAATACAAACACAGGGAAGATTGAAATAGTTCAAATTAGGGCTGCACAATATATTGTTTCAGTATCGAAATCGCAGTGTGATCATTCGCAATAGTCACATCGCGAGTATACGCAATGTTGAGTCTAGTCCTGTGACTGTGTGAGGGTTTTAAAAGCATTTAGGCATGTGAAATTGTAACATGTTTAGCTTTGAAAAATTAATACAGATTAATTTTTATTGATTTTTATTTCACATTTGATTATTCAATTACTGTACATCTGAAAATCATTGAATTTAAACAAACTAATTAAATTTAGTAATGTTTAACTTGATTTGTTTGTTTAAATTCAGCCCAAATAAATTGTTTACAACCACTTAACTTTAAAAAGATGAGTAAATCCAAGGAATCATTTTTTAATCATTTTTTTCAGTGTTCGACTCTTTGGAAAACAATACATTTATTTAATTAGTATTTTTTTCTTTATTGAAGCTACAAAAGTGAAGAAGTAAACAAACAAACAAAAAAACAAACATTGGCGTTATGTTGAAGGGATGGCTGAAAATAAATTGAAGATTTCCTTCTGTCGTTTAATCTTACTGGAACAAATGCATGTAAATAGAAGTCTGTTTAGTTAGTGGGGTTCACTGAATCATACATAACTGGTGCTAATAGGAGGATTTCAAAACCCTAAACTGCTTTTTCAAGAGTTCACACTTAGCTGATAATCAATAAAGCGTATTTGGCATGCTGTCCCGGGAGAGAGCCCTGAGCTCGTAATATCCTCGAGCCCGGGGCTCCCTCCTGTTAGAAGGGCGAGAGGGGAGTTCGAGCTCAGGTAGGTCTCGAGGACTCCCCTGCTTGTCGCCGCGTGAGAAGTGTAAACTAGGGTTGTTTCATTCATAATTTGTTTAGTCGATTGACTATAGTTTATGTTTTTGGATGGTGGGAGGAAACCGGGGGACCCGGGGGAAACCCACACGAACACGGGGAGAACGTGTAAACTCCGCACAGAAACACCAACCAGCCCGATAGGAGGTTGGACCAGCGGTGTTCTTGCTGTGAGGCAACAGTGCTAGCCAAAAAAGGGGGAGGAAGTAGGGGTGGAAGGGGGGGGAAGCTTCAAGACGAAGATAACTGGAATGAAAACTCTGGTTATTTATAATGCTTCCGTAATCATCTAATGGGTCAGATTACGGAGCTAATGAGGAGCCAGCCGTGTTGATCATAAGCACGTGATCCTCTCGAAATTAGTTTATAAATAAACCACACTTCATTCATTTTCCTTTTGCTTAGTCCTATTCACACAGCGGATTGAACTGGCATCTATTCCAGCATATGTTTTACACAGCACATACCTTTCCAGCTGTAACCCAGTACTGTAATCCATACACACTCATTCACACACACACTCATACAATACGGCCAATTTAGTTTATTCAATTCTGCTTTTTAAATGATTTGACATTTTATTTAGTAATCAGACAGGATATTTTAATATTTGAGATAGTAGAAATAAAAATAAAAGATCAAGATAAATCGAATGTGAAGTTTAAAAATAAGATTTTTTTTAATGCGGGGCTTTCTTTTTGCACATCATTCCCTCTTGGCAAACTAACGGTAAAAGGGGCGTGGCTATGAATGTTGTGCCTGAAGTGTCAAACTGACATCATCAGAAAAGGAGCCAATCCAAACGCAGACCACAACTTTACGTAGGAGAGCGGTCCCCCCGCCCACCAATATTGATTGACAGGCGCGTCATCATATCCTCAGTTTGTTGATTCACGTCCGCCATTTTCAGCGTGAGTTGAAGCGATATCACTAAAGGAACACGCTAGCTCTATTTGTAGATGCAAGGCTCATTGGGCTCAACACAAGATCAATATTCTCCACATTATCACTCTAATCGGAATTATTGGTTGTATCTTTAGGTAGGTTTGCAAACATGTGTACTTCTCATTGAGTGTACCTTATACTTCAGCCGTTTGCATTTCTCGCGATCCCAGAGGCTCCCTGTGATGTTAACTAGCATGCGTTTTAGAATTCTAAACATCGGTTTCTATCAGGGTACACTCAAGTCGACGGCTGGGCGCCGCGGACCGCTGCAGAAACCTGTTTAGAATTCAAAAATGCGTGGTGCGACGATTCGGGACACTTCATGTTTCTGCCGCGCCACAGAGAGTGTCTGGTGTGCCGTGTCGCGGCTTCGAGCGGCGCATCCGGTGCCTCAGTGAAAGTTAATTCAGTGTGTGTGGTTATTAGTTTCTGTGTACAAGCTCGGCACTTGAAACTAGCACACAGTTGGCTGTAAAACTGTACAAAGACAAAAATGATTTTGTACTCTCTGCTTGGTCTGTGTCCGAGTCGTATATGTACGACTGAATGCTGAACCTCTCACTCCAGCTCCTTCTCCGTCTGCCTGTCAGACTCTGTTGCAAACGCAGAGCGGGTGAGCTCATGGCCCCGCCCCCTTGTTACGTTGGGCGGGAAGCCGAAACTAATCTACATGTGAAGCAACACACCCCTAAATCAGCGAGCTGTGGACACGCCCCCAACATGACACTTTTTAACACATTATAATAAACAAATCTGAATTGTGTTTTAAACTGAAGCTAAACTGGCACACTCAGAGGAACCATAATATTAATATTGCATCATACAAAAAGAGGTAAACTATGTGCCCTTTAAAGTCTGCATGAACCGTAAATTGCTGAGGCTTTTATTTCAGTGTGCTGATGTACTTCTAACTGAAATAGAATATTGAGTAGGGGGCGGGGCTTTCCTTTTGCACATCATTCTTCTTTGGCAAACTAACAGTAAGAGGGGAGGGGCTAATAATATTGTGGCTGAAACTGACATCATCAGAGAAGCAGCCAATCCAAACGCAGAAGCAGATGTGTTGATTGAAAATTATCAGAACAAACTTTTTTATCAACGGATTAACTTCATTCATTCACTTTCTTTTCAGCTTAGTCCCTTTAATAATCCGGGGTCGCCACAGTGGAATGAACCGCCAACTTATCCAGCACATGTTTTACCCAGCGGATGCCCTTCCAGCTGCAACCATCTCTGGGAAATGGATTAACTTGCATGGATTAGCTGTTTACAATTACACACTTTAAGACTTTAAGAATACTTATTAAAAGACTAGGACAATTTCACTACCAATTTTTTAATTGCAGCATTGGAATCGTACATTGCATTAGAAGAAAACAGCATAAACAAAAGTTCTGAGAAATTAAAATTCGATAGGAAAATAGCTTTAGAGAGAGCCTTGGAGTGGGCGAGAGAGAGACAGAAAGAGAGAGAGAGAGAGACATGTTGAAGTGAGTGATTTGGGTTGGCAGGGATCTGGTGGAGGAGTGTGGTGGTTCTGAAGTCCTCCAGAAAGAGGCGCCAGTGTGTCCGGCAGGGGCCCTGACCATGAGCCACTTCCCCCCCCGCCTCCCCCCCGGAGTCACGGCCACAAAATCACCCGCTGGCAGGCCGAGAGCTGCTGCCACCGCATGCTTCTTTAATATCCAGCAGAAATTGAAATATCTTTGTGGGTTCACACACACATACGAGTGTGCGCCGTCATGCACAGAACCCGATACACACATGCGCACACTCTGTTTGGCATCATGCAGGCCGACTTTACATGCATTCTCACCACCAAAAATAAATATATAAACTGAAATCATTTCATTCTCTCATTGAACGCCAAGAGCGGTTAGAGGGACGTTTTAACATGATGTTACAGCACGTAATGGGAGGATGAAAAATGCTCCACGCTGCACAAACCAGTTTGGCTTTAGACTTTAAACAGCGGCAACGCTTGACCTAGTATGTGCCGCGTTACGCTGGTCGGAAGCCTTCCTTTGTGTTTATTTGAGCGCCGGTTACTCAAAGCAAACTTCTACTGCAAAAATATACGAGATGATCTTCATTCAGTCTGTTAAAGGGCTCTAGGTCTACAATCCAAACATGAGGGGGAAGACTCTGCGAAGCAGCAATAGAGGGAGATTTTTTCTTCTTCATAACAGTGACGTCGTTTAAATGTGCACGGAGTTTGAATATGCAAAGATTTAGTAAATACAACGCAGAAAAATACCACTTTTTTGTATTTATATTTATTTTTAAATAGAGATTATTATTTATTTTTCTGATTAATTTGAAAAGTATTGATAATATTACTTAAAAGGCCAGGTTTTGACCCTGTATGTCTCTGAAGGTAACAGATATAGGGTAAAAATAATTATTTATTATTATCTAATAATTGTATGTGTTTTAAATTATTACTTATTTAAATATATTTATTAGCGTCATGGTGTCGCAGTGGGTAGCACAGTCTCCTCACAGCAAGAAGGTGGCTGATTCGAGTCCCGGCTGGGTCAGTTGGCATTTCTGTGTTGAGTTTGCATGTTCTCCTTGTGAGTTTCCTCCGAGTGCTCCGGTTTCCCCCACAGTCCAAACACATGCGCTATAGGGGAATTGATTAACTAAATTGGAAGTAGTGTATGTGTGTGAATGCAAGAGTGTATGGGTGTTTCTCAGTGTTGGGTTGCAGCAGGATGGGCATCCGCTGCATAAAACATATGCTGGATAAGTTGGCGGTTCATTCTGCTGTGGCGGGACGAAGCCGAAAAGAAAATGAATGAATGAAATATATTGATTTGTTTGTCAAATTAATCAGGTCTATGGAGTATTGTGGACTCCTGATGGTCACTGTTATTGTAATGCTTAGAATTATAAAATGTAAAGTAAAAAACTTTCATTCTTAAGCTATCTGTGAGATGTGCCCTACCTTTGGTCTTACTGTAACTAAATTAAAAAACTTTTTTTTTGTAGAAATACAACATTATAATTAAAAATGAAAAATATCTCTTTTATTTTAGCGATTTCCATTCATTTTAATTCACTTTTACTAATGGTACACTGAAAAATATATATATTTCTGCTCATTCAAACTACTAAATTAAAATGAGCTTAAACAACACAATTCTTTATATTTTTTATGTTTTATCCTCAGAAATTTGGTACAAGTGTTAAGTTAACTTAATAGATTTGTGTTGGGACAACATGAATGAATTGTGTGGAACCCTGCATGTTTTACAGTGTACTAAAGTAATACTAAAGCAAAAACACATTAAAAATATTTGTTAAAACACATCAGTCTAACCTCAAATATTAATCCTGGAATAAAATATGTAATGAAATATTAAATTTTACTCAGTGTACACTGTAAAACATAAAAAATCGATTGATTAAAAAGTGAGTTAGCTAGTTATAACTTGAACTGTTGTTCCATTGCTGTAATCACTGTTGTATTAACAACATTTGTACAATTATGCACATAAATCATTTACTTAATAAGTCAACGGTTTTACTCACTTTTTAAGTACACTGTAAAAAATATTTTACAGAAATTTACTGTAAAATAACAGACATTAAATTACAGAAATTTCCTTAAATTATAATGTCTGGTAAATTTCTGTTATTCAACCTCTGTATTTTAACAGTAAATTTCCATAATTTAACAGCTGTTATTTTACGTTTTTTCCTCCGGCACTCCAGCTGCTGAAAAAAAACACATAAAATTAAAGCTGCAAGCAGCGATGATAGGGACCTCGCACCCGGGCTCACCGCCGCCCGGTGGCCGTAGGATGACAGAGAACCGCGAACAATAATAATTTATTCCGATACATAAAAAAAATCTGTGAAAATCACAGATTTATGTCAAACTTGCTCCCGTCAGCAGGTGGCGCTATGACTGTGACTCAAGATTGGCATGTAGATTTCTTCAGGAGTGAATTTTAATGAAGCATGTGAATTTTCAGGCAGATCGGACTTTGTTTGGCTGAGTTATAGGCATTTTTACTGTTGCCACCAGGTGGCGCTATGACTGTGACTCAATAATGGCATGTACATGTCTTCAGGAGAGCAATCTTATCAACCATGTAAAGTTTTAGGCAGATCGGATATTGTTTGGCTGAGTTATAGGCAATTTTAAGTTTGCCAGCAGGTGGCGCTATAACTGTTTCGAGTTATTGGCATGTAAACATGTTCAGGTCAGGACACTTATCAAATGTGTGAGTTTTGAGGCTGATCGGATCATGCATGCCTGAGTTATAACAACTTGATGTTTCATGGCGAATCATCAAAGTTTGCGAGTCCGCCACGGACACGCCCATCGACGAAAACTCTAGACCTTCACAATATATCATCGATACTGCTTTCAGATGACACCACTCAAATTTGGTGCTGATATCATGAAATTTGTGGGAGGAGTTTGTTTCACTGTAAATCATGTCATTTCCTGTAGCCAGCAGGTGGCGCTATAACTGTATCGGGATATTGGCATGTAATCGTGTTCAGGTCAGGACGGTTATCAAACGTGTGAATTTTGAGGCAGATCGGATAATGCATGCCTGACTTATAAGAACTTGATGTTTCGTGGCGAGTCGTCAAAATTTACGAGGCCGCCACGGACACGCCCATCGACGAAAACTCTAAAGCTTCGCAATTTAACATCGCCAAGGCCTTTAGATGACATAACCCAATTTTGGTGTCGATCGGACGAAATCCCTAGGAGGAGTTCGTTAAAGTACAACGCCTAGAAATGGCAAAATCGCCACTTTTTCGCCGCAGGAAGCCATAAATATCCGACTTCCTGTTGGTTTTGAGATATCGCTCCTTGAGACTTTTTTGTAGGTCTTGGCATGTTTGAGGTGTGTGCCAATTTTCGTGCATGTGCGTGATTCGTGGCTCGGGGGCTTGTCCGTATCAATTTTCTAGGTGGCGCTGTCGAGTCATTTTGCCACGCCTACTTCCGAAACCTATAATAAACGTAAATTTTCGCCACTTCTGGGGCGTGTGCAAATTTTCGTGAGTTTTCGGGCATGTTTAGACCCTCAAAATCGCGATTCATTCGGGAGAAGAATAATAATAATAATAATAATAATAATAATAATAATAATAATAATAATAATAATAATAATAATAATAATAAACGGAGCAATTCCAATAGGGCCTTGCACCGTTCGGTGCTCGGTCCCTAATAATGGATTTTTTTACAGTGTAGAGTAAACTACTCACTTTAAAACCAACAGGTTTACACACTTTTTAAAGTCAAGTCAAATAATCACTTTTAAAGCAACTGGTTTGTTCATTTTTTTATAAGTAAAATCAACCAATCACTCTGAAAGAAATTCTACTTACAAACATTAAAGTCAGCAAATTGCTTTAAAAACCACAGACTCACTCACTTTTTAAAGTGAACTCAATTAATTGCTTTAAAAGCAACAGGTTTACTTACTTTATACACTACCTTAAAAAAGACTTGTCAATCCCAGTTGTAATAGCAACAGATAATAACTTGACTTATAGTTGATCATTTGGAAAAGTGGCAGAAGTGGCTGATTTTTTCGATGAATCATCTGTTGAACTGCATCCCAATCATCACAAGTACTGCAGAAGACCTACTGGAACCAGCATGGAGCCAAGATTCCCATAGAAATCAGTCAAGTTTGGTGAAGGAGAAATCATGGTTTGGGGTTACATTCAGTATGGGGGTGTGCGAGAGATCTGCAGAGTGGATGGCAACATCAAGTCATATTATTATTTGTTGTTCCTAAAACTTGGATAGGCGACAAGACTTTTTTCAGGTAGTGTGTACTTTATAAAATCAACAAATCACTTTAAAATCCATTGGTTTACTCACTTTTTTAAAGTAAAGTCAACTTATTTCTTTAAAAACAACAGGTTTACTCACTTTTTTAAAGTCAACTAATCACTTTAGAAGCAATGGGTTTACCAGCGCAATCTCATAGCAATTCATAACCATTTGATTTAGTGTTCATTTTTTATTTACATTTTATTTTTTTACCATTTTTATGCAACCCACGTTCTCAGAATGAGCCTGGGTTGAAACAAAAACTGCAAAAATACGTACCTCCCGGGTCGTATTTCGCGGTCTCCAGAAACGTCCCCGGGACTACGTTCTCAGAATGAGCCTGGGTTGTTTTTATTATTTGTTTTTATTCCTCTTATACTTGTTTCTTTTATTCCTGTTTATGTAAAGCACTTTGAATTGCCACTGTGTATGAAATGTGCTATATAAATAAACTTGCCTTGCCTTAATTCATATTTATACGTTATCATTCATACATTTTACTGCGATTTACTCATCGCCTAATGAGGGCTAGGTTTAAGAAAGGGATATGGGGGCAGGCTTCCTTTTAAAAATCATACATTTTCATACAAATAAAATCATATGAATCATACATAAAATAGTTTGCATATGAACTCGGACGAGGTTTGCTTTAAAAGCAACAGGTTTACTTACTTTTAATAAGTAAAATCAACTAAATCACTTTAAAATCAACGGGTTTACTCAATTTTTAAAATAAAATCATATGAATTTGTATGAATTAGCCACTTCTCTGACAATACGCAAAATAGTTTGCATGTGAAATCAGACTGGGTTTACTCACATTTTGTGAGTGACGTCAACAAATGTCTTTAAAAGCAACATGTTTTTAAGTGAAGCCAAATAATTGCTGTAAAAAAATTACTTAATTTGTATGAGTAAAATCAACTAATCACTTTAAAAACAACTAATTGCTTTAAAAGCAACAGGGTTACTTACTTTTAATGAGTAAAATCAACCAAATCACTTTAAAATCAATGGGTTTACTCAATTTTTAAAATAAAATCATATGAATTTGTATGAATTATAGCCACTTTTCTGACAATACGCAAAATAGTTTGCTTGTGAAATTAGGTTTACTCATTTGTTTGTTTAAAAGCAACATGTTTACTCGCTTTTTTTTTTAAAGTAAAGTCAACTGATCACTTGTTACAGCGTACAATGATGCTGAAAAATTACATTTTGGCTAGTGCATTTATGGATCGTGGTGTTCGTCAAGACGCATGTAATAGTATGGAGAGGCAAAGTGTTGTTGAGGGACGTGCTGAAATTAACGCGCGGCTCGTCCTGCAGTTAGTGTGAGCCCATAATGACGCTGATCATTACAGATGAGAATTCCCTTAAACAGCCTGGGTTTGGATCCGGAACGCTCCACTCCATCTCCAGAGCCACCAACCACTGCTGCCGCCAAAAATAACACAGCAGCGCCACTCCAGCCCGCGCCTCACCACAGAGCGGCCCGCCGCAAGAGCCGGGATCAAAACACACACAAAAAAGGAAACACAGCATATTGGGGGAAGGAAAAAATTGTTCATATAACTTTACTCGACTTCTTATAAGATACACAGAATCTGCTGATGATTTTGGCTCCTGGTGAAGCCACAAAATCGAATCTACAGACGGGGCCAAGGCTGCAGAGAGAAACTGTGTGTGTGTAAGTGTGTGAGTGTGTGTGTGTTTGAGCTCAATGGAGATCTGATGAAATAAATTGCCTGCAGTGGTGGTTCATAGTAAAGTCATTCAGCAATGGCAATTACATTAATAATTCAGTGAACAGCCCATCAAACGCTCAGATTAAAGCTTGATAAATGAGACGACATGGCGCTGCTACAGTGAAAGGATCATTTATGCATGGATACAGGAGATTTAATGTATTTGTTCTGGTCATGTTTATGACCAAGTGCATTACAACTTAATTCTGTCGAATACTGACTAGAGATTCTTCACAGCCTACAGAAAGGATTGTGAAAATGATTGTGTTTAATTAAATGTAAACTGTGGGAGAATGTTTAATTCAACAGTGTTGACTTTTTTTTATGTGAGCATCACAGTTGTAGATTCAGTTATGGGAAGAAAACTGGTGTCACGTAGGCCTCGTCATTCTCTATGAGGTTATCAAAACACAATGCTGCCCCACTGAGGACACATGAGAGCTGCACACCAGCCGAGAATATAATTCATTCATTCATTTTCCTTTGGTTTAGTCCATTTATTCATCACAGCAGAATGAACCGACAACTTATTCAGCATGTTTAACACAGTGGATGTCCTTCCAGCTGCAACCCAGTACTGGGAAACTCCCATAGACTCCCACATTCACGCACACACTCATACACTACGGCCAATTTAGTTAATCAGTTCCCCTATAGAGCATGTGTTTGGACTGTCGGGGAAACCGGAGCACCTGGAGAAAACCCACGCCAACATGGGGAGAACATGCAAACTCCAGACAGAAATGCTAATGGTGCTGCCGGGACTCGAACCTGCGACCTTCTTGCTGTAAGGCAATCGTGCTAACCACTGAGTCACCTCGAGAATAAAATAAACAACAAAAACTTTACCAAAGTAAATTAATACAATTAAATAATTTAGTTTCGTTCGGCTTAGTCCCTTTATTCATCAAGGATCGCCACAGCGGAATGAACCCCCAACTTATCCAGCATGTTTTACACAGCGGATGCCTTTCCAGCTGCAACCCAGTACTGGGAAATATATAATAATAAGTTTTCAGAAAATTAAATGCTTTGTGAATGGTTTTTAGCAGCTGTTGGGATGTTTTAGAGTTTGTTTTGGTGTGTTTTGATTGGTTTTAGCATTGATAAACGGTTTCTGAATGGTTTTTATCATAGCTCTGCAGTTGTTGAGTGTTTTGATTGGTTATTAGCGTTGCAGTGCGTTGTCGGGGTGTTTTGATTGGTTTTCAGCCTTTCTGGCCGGTTGCTGGAGTGTTTTGATTGGTTATTAGCGTTGCAGTGCGTTGTAGGGGTGTTTTGATTGGTTTTCAGCGTTTCTGGCCGGATTCTGGGGTGTTTTGATTGGTTTGTAGCACGTTGCTGTGCGGTTGCTGGGGTGTTTTGATTGGTCTCTAACTTTAGTCAGAAAGAAAATCCCAAATTTAGGCCTGTATGATTACAGTTTCTCCCAATTGTTTACTCACATTTTCTGAAAGCATATTGTCAGAACTCTACACACAATTCAAAACACACACATATTGGGCAACACACTTCAATTCTCCTGCAAAATGAAACTTTACATTCAAAACAATGTGATTTCTTCTCAAAATGGTGTTTTGTTTTCAAATGACACACACAAGCCATCACATGACTAGCTATTTATAAGAACCAGTTGATCACTGATGTGCTTAATGTAAAACACTATGACCTCTTGTTCTCCATTCATCATAATGACTTACTGTTACACTTCAGACAGTACTCAGGCCTGCATGAATATATTGTAAAATATTTCACAATTGTTTTTATACAAAATACATGGTACCAAATATATTTTACTGTATTTTCCCCACAAAAACAGTGTACAAAGTGTTCATCCCAACCAACACACAGTTGCACATAACGTGGTCCTACATATGCCATCAACAGAAGGATTTACAGAATACAGGTACAGTAAAAAAGAAAAACTTTCCCTCCCCAGGCAGAAAATAATTCCTCAATAGGACTGAGAAATGGAGAATATGGAGAAAGATAAACAACTGAAAAACGTGGGTGGGCAGTGAACCAGTTATGAAGCAGATGAGCTCTGATTTCTACATTACATTTATGTGAGACCGGTGTTTACCTACAGTATGTGATGAGTTAGCATGCAAAGTAGGACAACTGACTTTACAGTTGTGCATGACAGTGTGTTTCTTGTGAAAACAAGAGATTTCCTGCATGAAAGTTGTGCCAAATGCAGAGAATTGTGTGCAGTGTTTTGAAAAAAAAAGTGTGTTTTAAACCTGCAATGTGAGTGTAAAGCAGGAATTGTGCTTGTAGTTTAGCAGAATTGGTTCAGTGGGTCGGTGCATCAGTTACATGTTGTAGTCATTGTGTCTGAAGTACAAGTAATTGTGCGTAAACAACTAAAAACTGTAATATTCTTAATTAATGTAAGAATATATGTGAGGTTTTTGTTATTACTACAAAATGGAAATGTGATTACTTTTAGTAAAAATTCTAACAAAAATTATATATATATATATATATATATATAAGATATTTTTTCTGATAACCCTGGAAACGTGTAAGAGTCGTAAAGTGAGTTATTACTTTATGTTTAAGTCGAAATGCACCAAAAATATTAACTACTAATAATATAATGGGACATGTACATGTTTGGAAACGGCGCAAAGCTGAGAATGAACTGAAATGATAAATGGGATAATAATTGTTTTTCCACTAGGTGGAGCCATAGATTTGTATTTGGTTACCAGTGGGGTAATCTAAAAGATTAAATAAATAAAAATAAAATAAAAATAAAGCCGATCTGCGTTAGAATAAAACCTACATGAAATATTGTTATTGTTGTTAAAGTTATTGATATTGAAAGTAAAGATTTTGATGGATGTGGAGGGATGACATCAATCTGTTTGTTATGCAATAGAGCTATATTTACAAATTGTGTAACGACATATGCGAATAACATGTCCAAATATAAAGGTTTCCTTATGCCGTGACTGAAATACTGATATATATATATATATATATATATATATATATATATATATATATATATATATATATATATATATATATATATATATATAGTTTTTTGCACAATAAATAACATGTATTTATTGCTTAGATACAGCTAATGTAAATTTAATAAATAAATTTTAATTCTGTCAGAATTCATTAAACAATTGCCGAGGATTATTCAGGTGTAAATTGTGATTTTGATTTATTTTTGCGGGGATTTATGGGGCGTCAGTCAGTTATATGCAGAATCCAGCCATTTATTGCCATTATATTTATATAATATTATATATGATATGATATTCATAAATTGTCTAAGCGTATTACTGGAATAGTGAGAATACGCAGAAAGTAAACACAACAAAATAAATAGTGATTATGAAATAAAGGGGGAATAAAAGACAGACGAGCCACATAAATACATGAACATTAATGAATTAAGATGATGTAATATTTAATATTTATAATTCATGAATCAAAACCATCGTCATGATTTTTCGCGCCAACAGAGATTCATGACCTACATCCAGATTCCAGACATCGATTTATCCGCGCTCTTCGCATTGATCTCCTATTGGCTGTGTTCGTCCGCGCGGAGTCACGTGAGCAGGCAGTACCGCGTCTTTCTGCCTGCGCGTGATGTCATCCACGCACTACTTTCAGTCGCCGCCTGATTTACTCAGGGATCAATCGTAAAGACAAATGCTGTGATTGCGATGGAAAAAGCGGGATGTAAGATAAAAACAACACGAATAATATTACTGCAAACATCGACACGTCCGCGCGCCTGCAGTGCTGGACTTTAAACGCGTTTTGAAGGATATAATCTTCAATTTGAAGCTCGTGTTTGTGTACAGTTTGTTTGATGTTAGCATGCTAGTTTATCTAGTGGTTATATGAGTATTGTTTCCAGCACCAGCTCGAGGACAGCACGCGCTGACAGACATGTGTGTTTACTGTAGTAAAGCGGTGTAAAGGTGTGTTTGTTCGGGGATTGGAGCGGAATGGCACCGCGGTGGATCGTCATTTTCGTGGCTTTACTGTGCGGTGAGTCCAGCATCATGTTCAGTGTCCATCTGCTGCATATAATCCATCACAATCCTCAAATAACACTAAAGACATATCATATTAATGTGTTTTTTGGGACTTTCTCCTTTATAATATAATTTCATAAAAGTATTATTTGCAAACTCTAAATGGCGAAATCATAATAGCAGCCAATGACTATCAAAGTACAACATTGTTCACAGTCAAATAAACAGTGTTAATGTTGTTTTCAAGTCATACTTGCATACTAATTCCGATCGAATATTCAAAGTAACATGATAAACAATATAGAGACTTCTAAATGAACGAATATACGAATATAAAACCAACTTTACCTCTATTATCATACACTAAAGCATACTTATAGCATTGCATACAAATTGCATAGCATCTCATACTTGAATGCTATTTTAGACCGAATAGTGTATATATAGAATATATAGTGTGTGATATTCTAATCTGTACACTATAAAAACAGTGCATTAAACACTATATATACGCTATTCGGTGTGGTAGGATTTCAAATCAACATTAGCACCATTTTTAATTGACTGTGAACAATGTACTTTGATAGTCTTTGGCTGATTAATAACATTTCCCTATTTAGAATTTGCAAATTATTACTTTTCTGAGATTATATTAGGAATGTGAAAATCTGAATGTGCGAATATAAAAGCATATCGTGTAGGAAATGTTATATACACTGTAAATACAGTGTCAAAACACTGTATATACCAGTGGTGTAGTCCTAAAAAAAAGGGTAGTGCACTATTATCCACCCAATCCAAATTTTAAAATTAGGGACAGAAACGATGAATGTCAATGTTTCTTTGATTCATTTTATATATATATATATATACATACATACATATACACACACACACACATATACATACTAAACATCAGTTACCTTTAACTATTGACTTCCAAAAAAAGTCAATGGTTACAGGTTTCCAGCTTTCTTCGAAATATCTTCTTTTGTGTTCAACAGAATAAAAAAGACAAACCGGTTTGGAACAAGTAAAGATTGAGTTATTTGATGACAATTTTAATTTTTTTGGGGTGAACTATTCATTTAAAAATGACAAATATTTAAACAAATTTCTTCATTTTAATCCCAATTCAATGATTTATGCTTAAGTAATAGTGACCCCAGCAGACACAGAGATTGGCTGAGTATATTGAGCTGTATTTAAATGTATATGAGCCTATATATATATATATATATATATATATATATATATATATATATATATATAAATATATAAATACTACCCTATACTCAAGTACATTTCTATCCATGTATTAAATAAAACTGCCACTTTTTAAATTCATAATAGCATAAATATAAACATATTAAAAACTTAAAGGCTAATTTACATATTTCACTATCATAATGTAAGTTATAATAGAAAATAATTTTTAATTTGATATGACACATGATGTTAGACTCTGATGTTAACAACATTAACAGTATTTAATTGACTGACCAATGTTGTAATTTGATAGGCATTTTCTGCTAATAATATTTCACTACTTATAAGTTGCAAATAATATTTTAATGAAATTATATTGTTAAAAAGAAAATCAGAATGTGCGAATAAAAAACCAACTTTACTCCTCAAATACGCTTAATTGAAAATATATTATACACTATTGGGTCTGAAATGGCATATGACTTCAAAAACAACATTAGCACTATTTAATTGACTGTGAACAATGCTGCACTCTGATAGTCATTGGCTGCTAATATAATTAGCAGTTTCCCTGGGAAATATTTGCATAATGTCCCTGTCTAGAATTTGCAAATAATACTTTTCTGAAATTATATTATTAGGAAGAAAGTCCGAATGCTGAACTAACTCTACCTCAGTATCTATCATACACTACATATTCTATAGCATCTCATACTTGCATGCTATTTTAGACCTAATAGTCTATATGTGGAATAAATAGTGTATGATATTCAATACACTATTAATACAGTGTATCAAACACTATGTTCTATATTTACACTATTCGGCATTTAAGTATGACTTAATCACTAGCACTATTTAATTAACTGAACAATGTTGTACTTTGATAGTCACTGGCTGATAAGATTTCACTATTTAGAATTTGCAAATAATACTTTAATGAAATTATAATAATGTGAAAGTCTGAATGTGAGTATATAAAACCAACTTTCAGTATCTCTCATACTCTACAATATCTCAATATCTATCACACAAGACTACATATTCTATAGCATGTCACACTTCAGTCAGTCTTTATTCATTTCCCGAAGGCAATTTGGTTGCAGCATACAACAGAGTTCATACGGGTGCTGGAAATTCTGGAAAATGCTTGATTTTTAATATAGTGTTTTCAAGGTTAGAAAAGTACTTCGATTTTGGACAAAGTGCTTGAACCTGCTTGAATTTGGAATTGCATTGCTTTCATAATAATTCATTATCTTACCATGTACTTTTTCTTTTATCTTAAAATGCATTTTGCACATAACGAAAACCATTTGACAGGTGGGACATTTGCCATACAGTTAAAACAGTCCTAACCTAAAGTAATATTGACAATAATTAAAAGTAATATTGATGGAAGCTTACAAACTATGGTTTCATATTTGGTGATGGATTTTCGAAACGGTTGACATAGTTCATTAATTTGCAGCAGGAATATTCTCTGACTCATAAGGATTTAATTTGTGACATGACTTGAATAGCGATGGACATGAAAGTTTGGTACTACACCCAAACACAATCTGACTATATGCTCATTTTTTTATTTTTTTATTTTTTTATTTTTCAAATATATTTTTATTGAACATTTTTGGTGCAAAAACATGTCAAAAAATTACACTGAGTAGAAAGATAATATCTGTCATACATGAAATTTGAGTTTTTTTGAGTTCTGACCCCCACATGGAAAATAGACATAAAATAATAATAATAGTAAATAAAATTACATTGTAATTAAATAAACAACCAATAAATAATAATAACACTAATAATAATAATAATAAAAAACAATAATAAAAATGACAAAAAAAATACAATATTACATTGCAAAAAGGCATATTACATTTCTTTTGTCCTGGCTGAGTCTAACAGACAAGCTTTTAGTCTTAGAGACTTAGAGGTTCCTAGATGATCAAAGAAAGGGTCCCAGGTCCGATAAAATAGAAAAGGTTTATTCTTCATAGCTGTGGAGAAAGCCTCAAGTGGGATTATGCTGCAGACTGCAAGCAGCCATACGCTCATTTTTTGAGAAATCAACTTTAGGTAGAAAGAGACCAAACTTAAAAAGATACTTCATCCAATAACTGTACTATATATATATATTTATTTATTTATTTATTTTATTTTTATTTTACTGTTATTGGGTTAACTATTTCAATAAATCTATGCTCCAAAGTATTCAACCATTTAAGTTGAAATGTCATATTGTGTTTTTTAAAATAGCACAATGCCTTTAAATGTGAAAGTACATACAGCAAATATAAATGTAATTTATCGTGGTTGTTTGGTGCTGAAAAAACATAAAAAAGCACCTTGAAAGTGCTTGAAAAGTGCTGGAATTTGAAGGTGTAAAAGCCCTGATACAAGCATGTCACACACAAAACACATACAATACAAATTCTACCCTAAAATTAAAAACTTTACAGCAGAGGGGATGAATGAAAGTCTAAACTGATTTGTTTAACTAATAGGAGTTCTATATCGAATACCAGAAGGGAGAAGATCAAACTCGCGATGCATAACATAATTTCAGAAAAGTATTATTTTCCAATTCTAAATATGAAAATCATATTAGCAGATAATGACTGTCAAAGTACAACATTGTTCACAATCAATGAAACAGTGCTAGTGCTGAAGTCATACCTGATGACATACTGTACATGCTATTTATAGCAAACTGTGTAAATATAGAATTTATAGTGTTTGATACACGATTTATATAGTGTATATAGTATAGTATGTCACAATATATTATATCCATACACCATTCAGTCTAAAACAGCATGCAAGTTTTGAGTAAAGCTCAGAGTGTTCTGTCAGATGATTCCCATAGGTCTGCATGATATTGGGAGAAAGCTATCATCGTGGTTTTCTGCGATATACATTGCAATATGAATATAATTTCACAAGATGACTTCAGTAACTCTCTTTAAAAAAAATCATAAACTGAAATTGGAGATTAGTTGCTTTACTTTAAAAACAGTGAGTAAACCCATTGCCCTAAACGCCACAAGTTGACTTACTTGAGTAAAACTGAGTAAATTCGTTGTAACTTGGAAGGGTTGAGTTAACTTAATTTTTGTAATTACACACATTATTCATTTACGTAATCATTTTAATTCAATGGGTTTACTCACTTTTTAAAGTAAAGTCAGCTAATCACTTTAAAAGCAGTGCGTTTACTTTTTACGTAAAGCAAACTAATATGTTTTTACACTGTAATTTTACATGGATTGGGATGGTTTTGTTGGGGAGTACATCTGCATAAAATATACACAATTATACAAAAATTAAAGCACAGAAGAGAACAATTGAACAAAGATTAAAACAAGTGCTTCATGGTTTTCGGTGGAGTTTAACAGTATTGTGCTCAATATTATATTGAAACTCAATCAAATCAGGGCTGCATGATATTGGACAATTGACATTGCGATATTTAGTTTGTCTGCAATTTTATATACTGCGTTGTGTATATATTTTCACAGGATGACTTGTACCTATTTGAAATGACTTTATCATTTTACATTGATTGGTATTATTTTTATAGAGTAGTATCTGCATAAAATACAATACGACTGAACAGATACAAATACATTTTATGATTTTCTGTGGAATCTAACAGTATTTAGGTATAGAAATTCAACAATAATAAATAAAATAACACCGTATAGTGTAGATGTAGTGTAATACAATTAATTTAGGTTTATATACCATTATAAATACCAAGTTTACTTAAATCTAACAAAGTCACAGATCCTAAAAAAACACATCCAAATGACAATCTTTCACACTATTTTAAGGTTAAACTTTGCCATAACTCCAAAAATCCCATGTTCTGAACTGTGGTGCTGATCAACTATAAAACCAACTTGACATTGCTGATCCTGCGACGTGACTATTGCAGATTCACACACTGTGATATCGATGCTGAATATATATTTTGTGCAGCCCTAAATCAAATGTAAAGTAACCCCATATAGTCTTCATATAAATAAAAATTACCCAATTAATCTTTGTTAAAGTGGAAAACTTTGTCATTTCTTTTACCCAAATGGTTTAAATTCACTTGAAATATCTAAGTTATATGTTTATATGTAGCATCTAATACTGTGTTTGTGTAGAGGTTGGATGTGAAGTCATTGAGTCAACTCTTGTGTAAAAACAGAAACCCTATTTGGCTCTTCATGTTGACATATCTTCACAGGATTGTAGCTTTTAACTTGCACTTTATTTTTTGACCAATTTATGGTTGAATGGTGTCCCTTGCATCACTCTAAGCAAATTCTGAGTTGTTTTTGTTTAAACGATAAGGTCAACCATCAGTTCTAATGCTGGTTTAAAGGGTTAATACAGTACCATCTTCATTTCCACACAGCGTAATAATGACATCATAATGTACGTATAAGCTGTGCAGGATTTCCACTGGCCTGCTGCTCCGCTTGTGCATTAATCACGCGTCTGATCGGCTTACAGCTTCTGTTCTCTGGTCATTATCAGAGGGTGTGTCTGTGGTCACTTCCCATGAGTCAACAGAACTCGACTGACCTGCCAGAAGAGCCAGAAAAACCCAATGGAAATCACCACAGCTTCCACCAACATACAGAAACCGTGTTGAAACCGTGAACCAGAAATATATTTTGATAATAGCGATATAGGTTTGTAAAGAATTAAAATTTTATATATATTTTTATACACACACACAGTTAAAGTTTGGTGTATTCCTTTTTATTTAAAGTGTGTGTGCTGCAAAATATTGAGAATACAGAGCTAAAGCTTGACTTTCACAAAATTACTTGCAAATGTAATCAGAAAATCAGTCTAAAATATTGCAATTCGATCTTCAGGTCAAATCACACAACCCTTTTTGGCTTTTATAAAGCAGCTTCATACAGTTAAGTGAGAAACAAGGAAAATTACCCCACAAGGGTCCAGGTTTACCAAGTCCAGTTTAAAAAAAACAATGCATTGAATTAGGGCAGCACGGTGGCTCAGTGATTAGCACGGTGGCCTCACAGCAAGAAGGTCGCTGATTCGACTCCCAGCTAGGCATGTGCCGGTATCACATTTTCATGCTGCGATTAATTGATTGAGCTTTTATCACGGTATACGGTATTATCACGATATTTTACTAGAGAAACAGGTAAAAAAACACAAAAAACTTCAGTTTCGTCAACTTAGTAACTTTAATAACTTTTTAATTAACTAAAAGTACTTTAAACATTTAAATACAAATAAATATAAATAAAACAATACACAATATAAAAGTAAACTTGAGCAATTATATCAAGGTGAATGTGCAAAGAGAAACCGTCTTCGATCAGCAATCCCTCTGCATTTTTTTGGAGCCCAAAATATTTCCAAACCTCTGACTTTACCCTTTTTGAAGGGGGATAAATTGTCGGCAGCGTTCCTCCTTCCGCCATGCTGCTTCTTCGTGTGAGGATTAGTGCGGTGGCAGCAGCGGCGCGCAGTGCGTGCACACAGTGCTTCTACATGCGGGGATTGTTTACATCAGAGTGCGCATCAGTTCTGCGCAGCATATACGCAGTGTTTCTTCAAGCGGTTGATGGAAAATAAGCTAAGGCGCGTTCTAAGAATATAAATTCGGATCTATTATTTTTCATGGTATTTTGAAGTGCCCGCGATAACAATATCGTGCATATTCATTACCGTGATTTATCGCATTACCGAATACCGGCACAAGCCTACTCCCAGCTGGGTGTTTCTGTGTGGAGTTCTCCCCGGGTTTCCTCCGGGTGCTCCGGTTTCCCCCACAGTCCAAACACATGCGCTAAAGAGGAATTGATTAACTAAATTGGCCCTAGTGTATGGGTGTTTCCCACTACTAGGTTGCGGCTGGAAGGGCATCCGCTGTGTAAAACATGCTGGAATAGTTGGCGGTTCATTCCGCTGTGGCAACCCCTGATAAATTTCCTATAAAAACACAACGGATGTACATAACATAATACAAGCATACGTAAACAAATGCAGGCATCCATGTTTACATTGTGTGGCACAGTTTTGCATAAAAATTGCCAATTTTAGTTAGTGTTTGTTTAATTTCAGATACAGAACTTGGTGGAATAAGTGTGGGACATTTATTTTTGAGTATTTTTCAGATTAGTTTGACCAAAATCACGATCATATTGATAAAGGTTTTGTATTTGTAGCCATAGCAGTTGTCCTGTGTCATGTAGAACCTACTAAATACCAGGAGTTTTAGTTAAAGCCTGTTTGCTAGCTTGTGAATGATACACAGTCTCGATTTTCAGGTTGTGGCCAATATTGTTAAACAGCAAGAGGTGACCCTTATGTTCATGTGTTAACAATAAAGCGCATTACAATGGCTCAGTATATATCTGATCTTGTTTACATATCTGCTTTCTCCATCATCAGTCAAATAGTGAGTCACACAGACAGCTTATAAACTGTGGGAAGAGTTTAGCATTGGATTCAAAAGACCGAGTGCATGTCAACTACATTTGCATCTCAGATTCCAATGTTTTATATTGGTTTTAAATATCTGCATAAGTCTGCATTAGATTAAGATGTACTGTGCTTATTTTGATAGCACACATTTGTTAGTCTTAAGGTGAACAATTAATCCATGCAAGTTAATCCACTGAGGAAAAAACAGTTTGTTTTGTTAATCTTCAGTCTGAGCGTCTGCTTCTGCTCTGATAAGTACAGCAGATGTATGTGGTGACGCTATTCCAGTTCTCACTAGTAACTAGTGACTTATTACCTTCCTGTTTTATAAGATATTATATATTTATTACAGGCCTGTAGCCAGCCTAGTGAAAAAAAAGGGGGGGGGGGTGTTTAACTTAAACACATTTTGTTTAAGAAGTTTAAATGCAGCATTTTTGGTGAAATTGTATGAATTATTTTGTGCTGGATTAGCTTGTCCTCTGGAATCATGTGCATGCTTTTTGGAGATCATGTGCAAATATTGTCAGTCCAAACACACTATGTTTTTTCATTTTCATGGGGACTTCTCCTAGAGACTTCTCCTTTATATCTGATCAGAATAAAACGACTGAAGTGACCAGTGTAAACAGCCTCAAAAACACAGACGTGCATTAGCTCCTTTTGCTGTGAAGTGAGAGCTGATGGCGGAGGACTCTTGGTATTAAAGCCTTCATCGCACAGTTATTTTCAGAAACTTTAATGGCAAAAATATGGAATGGGAAGTCATGAGACTAATCAATAATGCCCAATGTACAGGACGTTCTGGGTAATTTGGCCAGTTAGTCTAGAACCTCATGGTAGCCACAGATTCTCATCTGTTAGGAAGTACTGTAAGTAACGTTAGCCTTACCCTGCTTGGCAGTCTTTTTGAACATATATTCAATATTTGATGCGGCTGCCTGCGTCTGTTTTTCTCGTATGACCCGTAGCGTTCGTCAGTATTGATGAAGATTTCGCATCAAAAGTTGAAACGTTACCGCTCGGATGGTTGTCACATGAATCGCGTCACATTATTGTGTGTTTGAGGCTCCATGCGATTCGAATTACAACTCAAGCCATAGTTATTTAAAATGACACTTTATTATAATATATATATATACATTTTTTAAATTCATTCATTCATTCATTTTCTTTTCAGCTTAGTCCCTATTAATCTGGGGTCGCCACAACGGAATGAACCGCCAACTTATCCAGCATTTGTTTTACACAGCGGATGCCCTTCCAGCCGCAACCCATCTCTGGGAAACACATACACACTTATTCACACACACATACACTACGGACAATTTAGCCTACCCAATTCACCTGTATAGCATGTCTTTGGACTGTGGAGAAACCGGAGCACCCGGAGGAAACCCACACGAACGCAGGGAGAACATGCAAACTCCACACAGAAACTGACCCAGCTGAGGCTCGAACCAGCAACCTTCTTGCTGTGAGGCGACAGCACTACCTATTGCGCCACTGCGTAGCCATTTTTTAAATTACACAAAGTAATTAAAAAGACAAATTCTGGACCTTTTGGTCGTGGGGGGTGGGTCGTCCGAACCCCCCAAACCCCCCCTGGCTACGGACATGTATAAGTAATTAAAAAGTACATATTCTGCATGTTCTTTTACATCCATAATCCAATGCCAACTATTACCTTAACTATTAACAGCCATCATATTTGGGATTTATTGAGCTAAAAGTCAAAAGTAATGGTATATTGGTGAGAATGTCACATTAAAATAAAGTGTGATATACATACATCAAACGTTTGTGTTTATGCAAATATGGAAAAAAAAACAGCTCATATCAATTTTTAGTGACCAGAAAAGATCATGCGAGCTGGTGCAATTATGGGCAAATTTATGGTAAAAAAAAGTGTGAATTTTTTTTGTTATGTAAAATGAATTCATTTATTTTCTTATTAGTAGTCCCACAAGGAATCTCCGCGCAGAATTCTGCATATTTCCGCAGAATTTTAGCCCATCATTGATTCTGTTTATTTACCCGTGTAAATGTGTGTAAATCTATATTTATTCAGTTTTTACATTAATTTCTGTAATATTAATGACTAATATGAAAATATACATATGATTTATTTACAATTCAGTGTGGAAAGTAATATTTTCAGTCTTTTAGTACACTGAAAAGAGTGTTGCATGCAAAACTGTTGCAAACTATTTATGTTGAATTTAAACAAACAAATTAAATTGAGCAATGTTCAACTTAATTTGTTTGTTTAAATTCAGCCCAAATAAATTGTTTAAAGCCACTTAATGTAAAAAAAATTTTGTAAATCCAAGGAATCATCTTTGAATAATTTTTTTCAGTGTAGATATATTATATGAGAAACTTGCTTTGTTTAGCAAATAAAGTGGATGTAATTAGATTTACATTGTAAATATTAAATAAAAGTTGGAATGTTTTAAGAAACTGGAATGTTTTAAGAAACTCCTTAAGACTCACCTTTTTACCGTTGCTTTTAACTTGGATTGATTATTTTTGTTAATTTTATCATCCAATTGTATTTATAGTTCATATTTTATTGTGGTCTTTTATTTTTTGACTGTTTTTATTGTTCCGCTTTGTTTGCCTTGTTTCTCTGTTAGCGCTTTGGGACTGAGAAAAGCGCATTATAAATAAAATGTATTATTATTATTATTATTAATTATTATTATTAAAAGGTATTATTTTTTTATTTCATATATCAGGTTTTTAGTTGTGATACTCCCAAAATAATTCCGCATAAATCCGCAGATCTTTAACACAATTATGCGCAGAAATAGCAAGAAATATCCGCAGATTCTGTACGGCCCTACTTATTGGCTTAGTCTATTTATTAATCAGGGGTCTCCACAGCGGAATGAGCCGCCAACTATTCCAGTATATGTTTGACACAGCGGATGCCCTTCCAGCTGCAACCCAGCACTGGGAAACACCCATACACACCCGCATTCACACACTCATACACTACGGACAATTTAGGTTATTCAGTTGATGTATAGTGCACGTGTTTGGACTGTGGGGGAAAGCGGAGCACCTGGAGGAAACCCACACCAACATGGGGAGAACATGCAAACTCTACTGAGCTACCATGCCACCTGTAATGTAAAATGATGAGATCTTTATTAAAGTGTGGATATAAATATCTGTTTTCAGTATAGAACTCCAATAATATGGAGATTAATATCATAATTAAATTAATGTGATAATGCGTCATTCAGTGTGTTACTAAACTATTTCAGTGTATAGTTTTTTGCTCACATCTTTTTATTTTAAGAACATTTTTAATAATGCAATACAACCATGATTGAGAAATGAACTACTAAATAACCCCCCATTACAAATGAAACTAAAGAGAGATTACATTGATGTTTATAATAATTAAAAAGCATAAAAAGAAATGTGCATCATGGTGAAAAGTGGACGTTTGTACAAATAATGTAGGAATGTAAATTGCATAATCTATAACTCGAGCCATGAGGTTAATTGTGTGCACGTTTAGCATCAACATATGATACATTTGAGGCCTAAGAAATTGTGTATCAAATGTAAAGCAGTATGTATTAAGGGTCTGGTTCATTTCTAATGTTAGTTCCTTTTTCAAAATAAGGGCATCTTCAACAACTCAGACAGCTCTGCATCATGAATGATTATGTTTTGACCCCACATGCTGTAAAACATGAGCGTAGACGAGCAGAATAGGGTTACTGTTCATTATTTAGACTCTTATTCAGAGACGCATTACAGCACACACACATATGGGCTGCTTGGGAACTAAACTGAGGGAGGCTTGAATAAACAATACTCGCATCCAGTCCTGTGGGAATATATGGGTCGACCGGAGAGTCAAGACCACATGAGCTGATTATTAATGAAATGCACTGTATAGGGCTGCACAATATATTGTTTCAGCATTAATATCGCAATGTGCACTCAGTCATTGTCAGAGTTTAACCCTAATAGACTGGAAGTTTTTCATTTGCATGAAAGTTTAAAACAAGAAATGTTTACATTTATAACTAGAATAAAGATAATTGTTTATACAGTAAAGACATTAATTTACATTTCATAATTCAATGAGCTGAAAATCATAAAGCACTGTTTATTTCACTTTTATTTTTGCTCTATAGTATTTATCCATGTGTGTTATTGATTATTATATTTTATGCATGATTCGTTACCTTACAAAATCACCCCAGTTCATCTAAAATTATTAATTATTTCCAAATAGAGCTATTCTCATATTGCAATATGTGTATCGTAAAAGACAACAACAAAATATTGCAAAGTCAGATGCACTGTACATTAGTAAAAATATATGTGTCAATGAGTAGATTTGGATTTTAATTGGCCCAGATTTGTTGAAATCACTGTAATGCTTAGTGTCATCAGTGTTCTCTTATTTGGAGCCATGGCACCAAAAGAAAACTTTAAGAACCAAACTCTAAAGGGATATTAAAGGCACAGTTCACCCAAAAATGAAAATGTCCTCATCGTTTACTCGCACTCAAGTGGTTCTTAATTTTTATACTTTTTTTTTTGTCTTTTTGAACACAAAACAAGATATTTTGAAAAATATGAAATATTCCATATTAAACACAATGAAAGTCAATGGCTTTTTTCCAACATTCTTCATTCATTCATTTTTGGCTTAGTCCCTTTATTAATCTGGGGTTGCCAGAGCGGAATGAACCGCCAACTTATCCAGCACATGTTTTACGCTGCGGATGCCCTTCCACCTGCAACCCATCACTGGGAAACACCCATACACTCTCATTTACACACATACACTACGTGTGGTTTATTCATGAACTAATTTCGAGAGGATCACGTGCTTGTAATCAACATGGCTGGCTCCTCATTAGCTCCGTAATCTGACCCATTAGATTATTACAGAAGCATTATAAATAACCAGAGTTTTTCACTCCAGTTATCTTCGTCTTGAAGCTCCCCCCCTTCCACTCCTACTTCCTCCCTCTTTTTCCGATAGGCGACACGGTGGCCCAGCGGCTAGCGCTGTGGCCTCACAGCAAGAATACCACTGGTCCAACTTCCTATCGAACTGGTTGGTGTTTCTCTGCGGAGTTTACACGTTCTCCCCGTGTTCGTGTGGGTTTCCCCCGGGTCCCCCGGCTTCCTCCCACCGCCCAAAAACATAAACCATAGTCAATCGACTAAACAAATTATCAATGTAACAACCCTAGTTTACACTTCTCACGCAGCGACAAGCAGGGGAGTTCTCGAGACCTACCTGAGCTCGAACTCCCCTCTCGCCCTTCTAACGGGTGGGAGCCCCGGGCTCGAGGATATTACGAGCTCAGGGCTCTCTCCCGGGACAGCATGCCAAATACGCTTTATTGATTATCAGCTAAGTGTGAACTCTTGAATGACAATTTAGCTTGCCCAATTCCCCTATAGCACATGTTTTTTTTTTTGGACTTATGGGGAAACCGGAGCACCCGGAGAACATGCAAACTCCACACAGAAATGCCAACTGACCCCAGCCGGGGCTCGAACCAGCGACTTTCTTGCTGTGAGGCGATCGTGCTACCCACTGCACCACCGTGGTGCCCGACATTTTTCATTATACCTTTTATGTTCAACTGAAGAAGGAAAATCAAACCGGTTTTGAGCAACTGGAGCATGAGCAAATGACAGAACTTACTTTTTTGGCTTCATTCATGTCCCTCCAGCCAATCAGAGTCAAGTATCGAACAGTCCTGTATTATAAACGAATTTGTGGCTGTTAGACCTCTGTTGTGTATTATTTTCTAATAATTCAGTGGTTAGCACTGTGGCCGCACAGCAAGAAGGTTGCTGCTTCGAGTCCCGGTTGAGTCATTTGGTGTTTCTGTGTGGAGTTTGCATGTTCTCCCCATGTTAGCGTGGGTTTCCTCCATGTGCTCTGGTTTCCACTACAGTCCAAACACATGCGCTTAAGTTCAATTCAATTCACCTTTATTTGTATAGCGCTTATACAATGTAGATTGTGTCAAAGCAGCTTCACATAAAAGGTCACAGACTCGGACGTTATCAGGAAGGCTATTCCAGAGTTTAGGAGCCATAAATGAGAAGGCTCGACCTCCTTTAGTAGAGTTTGCTATTCTAGGTACTACCAGAAGCCCTGAGTTTTGAGATCTTAAAGAGCGAGTTGGATTGTAGCGAGACAGAAGATTGGTTAGATAAACAGGAGCTCGATTATTTAAAGCTTTATATGTAAGAAGCAATATTTTAAATTCAATATGAAACTTAACAGGCAGCCAGTGTAAGGAGGATAAAATTGGGGTGATGTGATCAAATTTTCTAGACCTGGTAAGAACTCTGGCAGCTGCATTTTGTACTAATTGAAGTTTGTTAATAGAGGATGCTGGGCAGCCAGCAAACAGTGCATTACAGTAGTCCAGCCTAGAGGTCATAAAAGCATGGACTAGCTTTTCTGCATCTGAGATGGATAGCATACTTCGTAACTTAGCGATATTTCTCAGATGAAAGAAAGCAGTTTTTGTGACATGGGATATATGATTTTTAAAAGTTAAATTGCTGTCTAATATGACACCCAGATCTTTTATAGTAGAGCTAACGCTAACTTTGTATCCCTCTAATTGTAGGTCGAGTTGTGAGATCTGCTGTGTACAGGATTTAGGCCCAATAAGTAATAATTCTGTTTTGTCTGAGTTTAAGAGAAGATAATTGTTGGTCATCCAGTCTTTAACATCTTTAATACACTCAGTTAGCTTGGACAGATTAGACGTCTCGTCAGGTTTAGTTGAAATATAGGGGAATTGATCAACTAAATTGGCCGTAGTGTTTGTTTGAGTGTGTGTGAATGAGTGTGTATGGGGCTTTCCCAGTGCTGGGTTGTGGCTGGAAGGGCATCCGCTGTGTAAAACATATGCTGGAGTAGTTGGCAGTTCATTCCATCTTTCTATCACGGTCACCCTTATTCAAGTGGAATTATCCTGCAGCGGGTCTAATTTATCGAGCTCATTCAGGAAACTACTTTGTGTGTATTGATCCCTGTGTGTTTACAGCACATGGGTTTACTCTCTGTCTGTCTGTGTTTGCATGGAAAGAGGAAGAGAAACCTAATTGTAAATTGTGTAACTCCGTGTCCTAACAACATGCGATAAAAGCTATCTTTTCTATGTTAAAAGGAATCAGCGATGCATTTTAAAATGTCTGTTTAAAAATGCTTTCTATTTATGCGATGTCACCGCAAATCATAAACCGCTATGACGATATCCTCAGGTACTGATTATGGGCTTTATTCAGTGTAAAATGCTCCCAATGTGAGTTTAAATCCCATTTTACGTGACATTTATTGCCGTACTGAAAGCAGCAGATAGTTCACCTCAGATCTTGGAAAATGAAATAACCAGCAGACGGTTTGAAATTGAAAGTAAAAAATGTTATTCAGTGCAAACCAACAACATCAGTCTCTCAGTAGCCTATTAATAATGTTAAAGAGGTTTAATATGTATTACTTATATTAAAACTAATTTGTACTGGTGTTTAAATGCTTCTGCTGTGTCGTGTTGCATTTGTAACATTCACTCATTCACCACACTGAGTCGGATCAATGTGCGTAAGGCTGCTGGACCAGACGGTATCCCTGGGCGCGTCCTCAAAGCATGTGCAGAACAGCTCGCTGGGGTATTCACAGACATTTTCAACCTGTCACTTAACCTAGCAACTGTGCCAACATGCTTTAAAACCACCTCTATTGTGCCGGTGCCCAAACACTCCAGCCCAACATGCCTGAATGACTACCGCCCTGTAGCACTCACACCCATCATCATGAAGTGCTTCGAGCGGTTGGTCCTGGCACATCTGAAAGACTCTCTGCCATCCACACTGGACCCACATCAGTTTGCCTACCGTGGCAACAGGAGCACAGAAGATGCCGTCTCCATAGCACTGCACTCTGTCCTCACACACCTGGACAATAAAAACACTTATGCACGAATGCTGTTTGTTGACTTCAGCTTAGCATTCAACACTGTCATACCCTCTAAGCTAATGATCAAACTTAGAGACCTGGATATCAACACGTCTCTCTGCAACTGGGTTATGGACTTTCTGACTAACAGACCTCAGAATGTTAGATCAGGCCACATCTGCTCCACCACCGTCACACTCAACACTGGTGTACCACAGGGCTGCGTGCTGAACCCCTTCCTCTACTCCCTTTTTACCATCGACTGTAGACCTGTGAACAGATCCAACACCATCTTCAAATTTGCAGATGACACCACAGTGATTGGTCTAATCAGCAATAATGATGAGACTGCCTACAGGGAGGAGATACAGCATCTGGCCACCTGGTGCACCGACAATAATCTGCTCCTTAACACCAGCAAGACCAAGGAGCTCATTGTGGACTTCAGGAAGGGACGAACAGGCTCACATGATCCCATCAACATTAATGGGATGGCCGTTGAGCCTGTCTCATCCTTCAAGTTCCTGGGGACCCACATCTCAAAGGACCTTTCCTGGACCACCAACACCTCCAGCCTGGTCAAGAAAGCTCACCAGCGCCTATTCTTCTTGAGGCAACTTAAGAAGAACCAGCTTTCATCAGCCGTCTTGGTGAACTTCTACCTTCTAAGGCACTGCAGCGGGTGGTGAAAACTGCCCAACGCATCACAGGGACTACACTGCCAGCCATAGAGGACATCCAGAAGAAACACTGTCTGCGCCGAGCACGCAGTATTCTTAAGGACTCCTCTCACCCTGCTCACAGACTGTTTTCTCTCCTGCCTTCCGGCAGGCGCTTCAGGCTCCCCCGGACAAAAACCAGCAGACTGAGGAACAGCTTTTTCCCCAGAGCTGTCTACCTTTTGAACTCCCAATACACCCCCCACACTCCTCTATTATTGACAATAAAGTTGAATCTAATCTTATCTAATTTTCTTTTCTATTCATTTGTTCATTCATTTTCTTTTCATCTTAGTCCCTTTATTAATCAGGGGTCGCCACTGCGGAATGAACCACCAACTTATCCGGCACATGTTTTACACAGCGGATGCCCTTCCAGCTACAACCCAACACTGGGAAACATCCATACGCACTCATTTACACACACACACACACTACGGACAGTTTTAGCATACCCAATTCACCTGTACCACATGTCTTTGGACTTGTGGGCGAAACCGGAGCACCTGCAGGGTTCAACGCTAAGGATTTTTTTTTACTGGTCTGTTCGGGCTAGTGGTTCAGATTTTTACTTGCCCTGCCAATATTTTCACTGGCCCCACAAAAAAAAAAAAGAAAAGAAAAAAGTTATTAGCTGTTTCTTAGCCACATATTTTAAAGGATGTGTCAAAAATAACGTCTATGAATCTAGAATTTAAATGTTAATAAATGCATAATGAGCAAAATTCAAAGTGTTATGCAAACAAAAATAGCAGTATGGATAATTTATTTTTATTGCAAAGCAAAAGGTGGCTGACCTCCCAAAATGACGACAAACTGCAAAACATCACTTCATTTTTTTTTTCATCATGTTGTTCCCACGTAGTTGTCTGCTTCCAAGATGGTAGAAACATACGTTTTCTTTTAGCCTCGTAATTTGATGTTGCCGCCATGCTGCAGTCTCCACACTGTACTGGTTGTTAACAGGTTATTAGCCAGCAGGGGCCCGTATTAGGGCCATTGGGGCATGGCTGGGTGTGTCTATATGATTTATGACCTTTGTTCTGTAAATATATACAACCTTGTGTCAAAACCTATGCATCATTAGAAAGCTATAAACCTCAAGATTCATGCTCTGAGCTTGTTTTTCAAATCAATGTACCACAGAGGAAAGGGTTCAATGAAATCACGACGGACAGCCCATTTAAACATGTGCAAAGTTCGCCGCAATACTTACGTTTTATCGCCTGTAGTTCTGATCAGTGAGAACGACTCCAAAAAAACAACCACATCCATGAAGGTGTAAGGGTTCATTGTCCAAAATGCATCCCAGCTTTTGATCCAAAACAATGGAAAAATTTGGGAAAAAATGAAAAATATTCCCATTGTTTACAAAGATCATTTCAAGAAGTAATCAGTAACGACTCTCTTCGATGAAAAAATATTTTTTATCCATCTTTAATCGATGAAAAGTCCCTGTATAATGTTTATTTTTAAATAATGTTAGAGATCGTTTTTATTCAGGAAACATTGTAAGGGAAATATTTAGGAAGGTGTCTCCTGGAGAAATGTTAGACTATTTATCATTGATCAAATGAAAAGAACTTGTATGATTTATCAGAGTTGTTGTTGTTATTTGTATGTCTTTTTGTATAATTTATTGTTGTTGTTGTTGTTGTTGTTGTTTATTATTATTATTATTATTATTATTATTATTAAAGGGATTGTTCACCCAGAAATTAAAGTTCTCTCATTATTTACTCAGACTTGTTCCAAACCCGTCTGAGTTTCTTTCTTCTGTTGAAAACAAAAGAAGATATTTTGAAGAAAGCTGAAAACCTGTAACCATTGACTTCCATAGTATTTGTTTTCCCAATAGTTCCAGGTTTTCAGCTTTCTTCAAAAATCTTCCTTTTGTGTTCAACAGAGTAAAGAAACTTGTAAAGGTTTATAAACACTTGAGGCAGAGTAAATAGTGAGTAAATACATTTTTTTCGGGTGAGTTATACATTTTAATAAATAGTTATGATTGTAAACTACAGTGCTCAGCATAAATGAGTATAGCTGTTTTGAAAAAGGATATTTTTATCCATTTCTCTGAATATAGACAATAATTGATGCATTAAAACAAAAGGGTTTTATTGAACAGTTGTACTGTATATTCATTAATATAAGAGTTTGCTCCCCTAACATCTTTAGGAATAGAAAGGTAATATATTAAAATTAGTTATTTGTTAATTTCACGAATTTTTTTATATGTTTCTCTTGATTTTTCCTGAATTTTATTTAATATTTTACTCCAACATATTAATTTGGATGTTCTCATTTCGTACTGACATCTTCAGTTTTTATGTTAGATTAGTTCATCAGTGTGCCATGAATATAGCCAAGGCTGCTGAACGACATGGCATTGAAACATAAATAAATAAGTTGTGTTTGTGTGTTTAGAGTTGCAGGTGTGTGTGTGTCGGGAGGTGACTCTTCCTGCCGGGCCGCTGTACCGGGTTGCAGGTTTCTCGCTGTCTCTACCCTGCACCGTTTCTGCATACGAAGGGCCGCGGACGCAGGATTTTGAGTGGTATCTGTACCGTGAGGATGCTGGAGGGCGGCAGATCGGTGTGGTGTCCACGCGAGACACCGGGTTTCCATATGCACCGTTCCTAAGCCGAGTGCAGTCCGGAGAGGTTCGGGTGGAGAGAGACTCGGACGATAAAGCCAGACTGATCATCCAGAGGCTCCGAGCGGATGATCAGGGCAGATACGAGTGTTACACACCCAGCACAGACACTCACTTCCTAGGGAACTACAGCTCGTCTGTCACGGTCAAAGGTGGGTCACACAAATAAAATCCATTTATTAGCATTATATTGCAGGTTATTTTTCTAAATATAAAGAGAAATTCTTGTTGTTTCTGCAGTGATTCCAGACACTCTTCTGATCACACACTCTCGTATTCTGAGCGGTCAGCCTGTGATTGAAGGGACGGAGCTGCAGCTGACCTGTGCGGCGTCTGTTCAGTCGCAGCAGCACACGCACGTGTCCGTGACGTTTGGCGTCCGCAGCAGCAGAGAAACCGAATCTCAGGGCCACAACCTGCGAGAGATCATGGGCATCGACCGCGAGCTGCGCGTGACTCCGGGCCACAGCGGAGGATTCGCCAAACGCCACCGAGACGGAGAGATCGCTCTGGAGAAGCGCAGAGGGGATGGAGGACGAGATCTGTACACGCTGAAGATGAGCGCTCTCGCACCTGAGGATTCTGGGTCGTATTTTTGCGAGGCTGCGCAGTGGATTAGAGATCCCGATGGAAAATGGGAACGAATCGCATTGAGGACCATGGAGCTTGGGAATCTCACTGTTCAACCACTTGGTTAGAAACAACTTCTCTCTATTTAATTTGGTATAGTAGGTTATGTAAAATAGCTTGTGTGGCTCAGTGGTTAGCACTGTGGCCTCAAAGCAAGAAAGTTGCTGCTTCAAGTCCCAGCTGGGTGAATTGGCATTTCTGTGTGGAGTTTGCATATTCTCCCCATGTTGGCGTGGGTTTCCTCCAAGTGCTCCGGTTTCCCCCATGCCATCAAAAGTCTTGTGTACATAATTAGTAGGGTAGGGTATCGTTAAGGTTTTAACAGTATTACTACTAGGCATGGGCTGATATAAGATTCTGACGGTATGATAAACTTGGATAAAAATATCACAGTTCAGTGTTTCCTCTAAGAGTTTTTCCAGCTGTGGTGGCTGACCTTTTGCACAAATCTAACTACCTATGGCGTTATTTCACTGACAAATGGAGAGATGTCGTAAGCGCAGTATTACAAGTCGAGATCATATTTCAAGAGTTCCCACTTCGATATGCTTGGCGTATAAAGCACGTTTGGCATGCTGTCCCGGGAGAGAACCCTGAGCTCGGAGATATTTGAGCCCAGGGCTCCCGCCCGGTCGATAAGCATATCAGGAGATCCGAGATCAGGTAGGTCTCGAGAGCTCCCCCTCTAGAAAAGGAGGAGATGGGGTGGAAGGGGGGATTCTTCCAAACGAAGATAGAAACAGTAGGGAGAAAATGATCCATTTATAGTAAACTAGGATCACTCTGATTGGATTATTACTGATTACAGATGAGTGGGCAGACGTGCTCAATCATATCACGTGCTCCTCTCGAAATTAGTTTATGAAACTTCACTTACGATACTCTTTGCTTGCGCGCCGATTTCCTCTGCTTGTGCACAAAACCTCTTGCACGCCCTCTCAAAGATATGCGGCTCAAGTGCAGATCTTCTTGCGCGCTCAAATAAACGCTGCTTAAGTGTGATTTAGCATGTTTATGTAGTGAGTATGTCTCCAACATTTATAAGATTATCTAGGAATATTTATGAATGAATTAGACCTACAGAGCGGCATTCATGCGTCCTGAAGTAAAGTGAAACGGCTATAAACTCCAGCAAGATAGATTCTGTTGTAAAAATAAATGCAGATTATAAGACCGTGAAAGTGTTTTTTGACCTTGCATGCATATTAGACTGTTGTTGGAGACCCTTACTATCAAAATATGACCCTATTTCATGTATAATAGGGGCTCTTTAATGAAGGAGACTTGAACCCAAATAAAAAATTAATTACACTTGCAATAAAATGTCCCGAAAGATGGTTCTGGTTAATTGAGGTACTCTTATCGATATACGTGCAGATCTTCATTTCTGTAAACAGTTTGTTTTTAGCAGTAATTTAATGCTGGAGCCTATGCAAAGCCATAGACCTTTCTCTGTAAATAAAGTATAATTATGGAAACTGTGTTCATCTTAACTGAAAGCTACGCCGTGTTTGCTAGCCTCACGCATCACACACCTGTCAGTCAGTCAGCACGTAACCTTAAAGGGTTAAAAAGAACTACTGCGGTTACAGAAAAGTTTGTGGTGTTATAGTTCACTTGCCTTTTAAAACATTTTGGTGTGATTTATAATCCGCTATTAAAAACAACAACAACAATGACTGAATGTTTTGAATGGGTAATGTAGCCGTGGAGGGATGCATTTTGGTGTGGCGCCTCGCCATGGAAGAATGAATAGTGGAAACCATGCAGTTTCATGGTATCACTGTATTGCCATTATTACTCTAAAGTAATAGTTTTTTAAATGTCTGGGTAAAAACAAAAACTTTTTTCCACTTTGAACACAATATATTTTATTTAGTGATATTTTGGAACAGTAAACATCTCAGCCTAAATAATTAAAATAAATGATTGACATCTGCTGTCCTCATTAGATTCAAAAACACTGATTTCTTTACAATTTAAAACGACATCTTTGGAGATTATTTTCTGCTGGTCTTCTCCTAAGAAACAAACAAAAAAGTCAAAGGGCACCTAGGTTACCCCTTTTTTCCATTTTAATATGAGTCTTTGGTGTCTCCAGAATGTTTCTGTAAAGTTTCAGCTCAAAACACCCATCAGATTATTTATTATACCTTTTATAAGATTCTATTTTATACATTTTTGCACTAGGAGGCTGTTTTGTTGTACTGCGCCTTTAAGGCTAGTCCTCCCCGCCCACCGTTTCTCTGTGCCTTTCAGCGTGCCTTAATCTCCTCCCTCGGCTGCGTTACACAACAGACAGACATAAAGATAGCAGATCTCACGTAACATTTGTGAGAAATACTACGGTAAGAACTTTACCAATAGCCGCATTTCCACTATCACTTCCGGGGCGTAATCGGGCCAAAGCGGTGTTTCTTTGGGGCCGGTGTCCGGCCTTTTTCGGCCCGCCGAATACCTTGGGCCAAGGAGGGCCAACTGGGGCTTCGGGGCGGGGTTACGTACAAAGGCGGAGTTTTCCTGTCAGGTAAAGAGGAGACAAGATGCTTTCTTCCCTTACATTTGTTTTGCTATCGCGCTTGATCAACTCACTAAGAAGAAGAAAAAATAAATGCCGCCGAACTCGAATGTCCTTATCCAGGGATCGCTGTCTGGCCTTACACCAACAGACCACAAACAGTAAAAAAGCAATCGCTTCGGTGTTCTCCATCTTCCAGCTCTCGTAGTGATGCCAGGTTGTGTTTGTGGTTATAATTTGAGTTTTTTGTTCCCGCTGAAGTGGGCGGGTTGTGTGACGGGTTGTGTGACGTTTGATTCGGGGGACGTTCTGGGGGCGGTGTTTGCGTGACGCGCTGTGAGCAACTAGCCCGACAGTGGAAACGCGGCATGATTTCGGCCTCATTTTTCAACCTCCCGGGCTATTGGCCCGGCCTGGCCCGATTAAAGCCCTGGCTCGCACTGGCCCGATAGTGGAAATGCGGCTAATGAGTATTTAATGCATTTGTTGTGGAGTTGCAACGATGAGTCGCACACAATGTCGTTACAAAGTTTACGCGCAGACACACACACACACACACACACACACACAGACAGAGCGCGTTTAGCTTTGCACTCGTTTTGTACGCATATGTGACAGGATACAGGTTAATCTCCACTGCTGTATGGATATCTGTTATGTTAATGTACAAAATAAACCCGATTTAACGTCCACAAACCGGGACTGAAGCGTCTTCCTTTATAATTGTTCTGAGACGCGGCTGTGCTGATGAAGTAAAGCTAAGCTAAATCGCTGTAATTCATTACACACATGCGCTGTTTTAAAACATGTTAAACTTGTGAAACTCACTCTTGATCAGATTTGATGATGATTGATGATCCTAGCGAACTGAACACACCTTTTATTCCCGCTGCTTTGCGCACGTCTGGTCTTGTTTATATTATTATACACGTGAATACCGGAACATGTTAATACGTGCAGCTGTCAATCAATTCGGTGGGCGGGGGGACCGCACTCCTACGTAAAGTTGCGGTCGATCTGAAAACCTAAATTTAAAAAAAAGGACTGGGTGTGTTTATTTCAGCCCAATATGACAGTTTATAGACTATCTACACATGTCTGTCCAAAAGTAGATTTTTAGTAGATGCTTCTAGTGTCTTAGCTTAAAGAGCTAATGAATGTGCACATTGTTTTATGGATTTAATTCATATTAATGAGGGTGATTTCCTTAAGCACAGTTTCAGTAAATTCAAGTTAAACGTCTGCAATTTAATCAGACAGGCTGTTAAATGGGTCCGTGCATTGCTTTTATGTTAATGAATCTGCGTTTGCATGGATTGAGAGTCGTTCTCCCGTTTACCGGCTGTGTGAGATTGGGATAAGAAGCATCTGGCAGATCTGCAGGCATTGGCAAGGCCGTCTGCTCCAGCTCAATTTACAGTGTATCCATCTTATGACTGTTCAAGCTTCTGTGGATGTTGCATACTGTACTACATTCACACTGATCAAAGATTATCTCGGAGGTCTATTCGCTGTGTTTTGGATGCATGTCAAACTATCGCACATGCATTTGACACTGCGGTCTTGTTGGAGTGTTGTAAAAATGCATGCATGTTATGTACAGTTAGGCATGGGCCGGTATAAGATTCTGACGTATGATAACCTTGGATAAAAATACCATATCACGGTATTGTGATTACTTCATTAAAATATCTTCTTTTTAAATGTCTGGGTAAAAAACAACCAATTTTTTCCCCTTTAAAAAACAATATATTGTATTTTTTGAAAGATTTCTAATATTTTGAAGTGGTAAACATGTCAGGCTAACTCATTCAAATTAATCATTGACTTCTGCTCTCTTCATTTGTTTCAAAAACACAGACTTCTTTACATTTTAAAATGGCATCTTTGGATGGAGATACTGTTGTCCATGCCTACAATAATTGTGTAGCATTGAACTTATTCTGCAATGCAGAAGTGCGCTCGTTTTTCTGATTGTTCTAGAACTTCCCATTCAGTCGCTTACAGGACAAATGACCAGGGATAATAATAGTCAGAAAATGGTCAAACTTCTTCCTCTACAAACATAGAAATAAATGTGTTCATGACTATAGAGAAAAGTAGAATAATATAATAAGACATTATCAGTTTGCCACATCAAGCAGCATAACGAGCTGTATTTAACGTCTAAAATCAGTAAAAAGTTAATGAAAGCGGACATCTCGAGCCAAGAGGATTCCAATGGCTGCTCGTGCGTGATAATTAAGTCAATAGCATAATAATTGGTAATCAGGTCATTGAATTATTAGAATATAATGCACACCTGAGATGGAAATGAGCCACAGTGTGAAGCAGAGTTGCTGCTGCACTTTAGATGTGCATTATTGTCTAATAATTCAATGGTCTGGAGTGCATTATTCCAGTTATACACTGCTAAATCCACTGTTGGGATGTTGTTTGAGAGTTTAGTGCTCCAGTGTGTAGCACTAGTTTCTTCCACATCTCCTCCAAAGCCTTCTGTTGTGTTTTGATGTGATTTTTGACTGTTGTAGCTGTGAAATAACTCTCAGCTGAGTGATATGGAGATGGAATGCACTCAAAACCTGCCGGAACTACTTTAGCTGAGCGTTTCCCTGAGAATAACAGCACACCTTCGCTTAGACACTCATCAGCCAATCTCAATCGAGAATTCAACAGACATGTAATATGCATTTTCATTCATATCTTTACATTAGTTTATTACATAACAAACGAGGGTTAATAAGAATAGTCTCTAAACGCCTCATTTTGATGCAGTTTTGCATGTATTTGAGCATTAAAGCACTTACTTTAAGATGAATTTAGACATGTGTGAGTTCTGTTGGTCTCAGAGGATGAATGCACACGCACACACACACAACAACAACATCATGAGTTCTCTTTCGCGCTTTTAAAACATGAATGAATCGAATACGCATCAATAAATGAAGTGTGTCCCATGCTGCAAAACGAATGCATACTGCTGGAAAGGGGGCAGGATATGATGCAATAATTGTTTTATTAATCGAAAATCTTTTTTTTAAATTGAATAATGTTTTTTTTTTTCGTTATCGTAGGAAGCCAAAATCGAAACTGAATTTCGATTAATTGCACAGCCCTAATTGAAAGTGCACTACTTTGGAAAGCAAGCATCAGTATATATTGACCTGTAGACCCAAGTTTTAAAGGGCACATAGTTGACCTCTTTTCTATGATGTAATATTAATATTCAGGTTCTTCTGAGTGTGCCAGTTTAGCTTCAGTTTAAAACACAATTCAGATTGTTTTATTATAATGTGTTAAAAAGTGTCATGTTGGGGGCGTGTCCACAGCTCGCTGATTTAGGGGTGTGTTGCTTCACATGTAGATTAGTTTCGGCTTCCCGCCAACGTAACAAGGGGGCGGGGCCATGAGCTCACCCGCTCTGCGTTTGCAACAGAGTCTGACAGGCAGACGGAGAAGGAGAGAGAGGATCAGCATTCAGTCGTACATGTACGACTCGGACACAGACCAAGCAGAGAGTACAAAATCATTTGTGTCTTTGTACAGTTTTACAGCCAACTGTGTGCTAGTTTCAAGTGCCGAGCTTGTACACAGAAACTAATAACCACACACACTGAATTAACTTTGACTGAGGCACCGGATGCGCCGCTCGAAGCCATGACACGGCACACCAGACACTCTCTGTGGCGCGGCAGAAACATGAAGTGTCCCGAATCGTCGCGCCACGCATTTTTGAATTCTAAACATAGGTTTCTGCAGCGGTCCGCGGCGCCCAGCCGTCGACTTGAGTGTACCCTGATAGAAACCGATGTTTAGAATTCTAAAACGCATGCTAGTTAAGATCACAGGGAGCTTCTGGGATCGCGAGAAATGCAAACGGCTGAAGTATAAGGTAGACTCAATGAGAAGTACACATGTTTGCAAACCTACCTAAAGATACAACCAATAATTCTGATTAGAGCGATAATGTGGAGAATATTGATCTTGTGTTGAGTCCAATGAGCCTTGCATCTAAAAATAAAGCTAGCGTGTTTCTTTAGTGATATCGCTTCGACTCACGCTGAAAATGGCGGACGTGAATCAACAAACTGAGGATATGATGACGCGCCTGTCAATCAATATTGGTGGGCGTGGGGACCACTCTCCTACGTAAGGTAGCGGTCGGTTTGAAAACCGCTCCAATTGGTCCACCGTTTATTATGTTGTTAAATTGAAAAAAAGCACTGTGTGTGCTTATATCACCCCAATATGACAGTCTATACACCATACATGCACATATGGCTGTCCAAACAGCTTGAAAAGTAGATTTTTTACCATAGGTGCCCTTTAAATCTCAAACTGTTGTTGTTTTTGTAGATGTAATAATTAAAAGTTGTCCCAAAACTATTCAACAACACGCATTCTTGTGTGAGGACAGTTTCAAAAAAAAAAAAAGTGTTCCACTTCAAATGCACTGCCTTGGAAAGCATCAGTGTTTATTGAGCAGTTGTCTCAAGTCTTGCATCTCAGACAGTGTTGTGGTTTTTGTGAGTGTATTAATGAATGTGTGTAATGATTAATACTGTATGTGTCTCCTCTTGCAGCGGACTCCCTGACGGTGCGCTCTGTGCCAACGGGCGTGGTGTCTCTGCAGCCGGGTGCTCCTCTGTCCCTCAGCTGTGTGGTTTCGGGTTTGGGCTCCTGGAACCGCTCTGCGCTGCTCGTGCAGTGGATGCGGCGTGGATCATCGGGTGGTGTGGAGGTGGAGCTAGCGCGAGTCGGGCCTGACGGGGTAGTGCTGTGGGGTGATGATGCCAGCCGGGCGGGTGGAGGCAGCATGGAGAGAGAAGCTGATGGGAAATTTTCTCTGCGGCTTTTTTCGGTTCACCCTGCAGACGCTGGACTCTACCGCTGTGCCGTGAGCGTGTACGCCGGACGGAAAACACCAGGACCGGCCAGCCCCGCTACCGTAACCCAGAGGTCAGACTGGGTCACCGTTAGCCTGAAGACTGAAGGTAAGTGAGGGAGCCCAGCAAGCAATTTTATGTGTTTAATGGCTCGTTTCCTCTGACTGGTACGGTACGGTTTGGTTTGGTACGGGTCACCTTTATCAGGCTTGCGTTTCCACTAACAAGGGTACCCTTTTGGTGGGCGTGGTGTATGACAAAAAGTTTCAGTCGACGTCACTCCGATATGTTCCCAACTACAGAAGAACTACACATAGCAGACATTTCGCCGGTATTTAGGTTCAAAAACAACACAAAATATAGCCTACAGTCATTGTAAACCTCTCATCTGTGTCTGTAATCTTCAGCAGCACATGTAGCCTCTGTTAGAGAGTAAATCTGTCATTCCCAGTTCATAATAGTCCAAAAGGTGAAGATAATAAGTTAGTTAATCATGGCATTTTGTACATGTTTGCTGAATAATAATGTGCTCCTTGTTTTCCGGCTTCTCCTTTGTTTCTTCACGCTTCACTCTCGCGTTTGTCAGTGTCTGACAGGATCGGGTTTCAAAAGCACGTCAATAATCAAGCGCAGGTTATTATCATCAGCTCAAGAAGTTTGTTATTTCAGATATAATGTTAGACGCACGCGAGTGCTAGCAAGAAAGCGAAACCGCTCGCGCCTCAGACTGCCTCGTAAAAAACTACGGGGCACAGGGTAAATCTGCTCTTCTTCTTGGCTTTGTGGCTGTTCATCAAGACGACGACAAGGTTTGTTTGAGCCCAGATCGACCATGGCTCGTTATTATATGTATTTATAATTCCGCTGTAATCTCTCGCTGTGTATTTCAAACATGGCGGGTTTTTGTTTTCATTCTGGCTAATGTATAAGCGAAGGACGTATCTCTGTAAACCAATAGCGTTCAGCTGCGCGTGTGGCTCCGCCTTTTGGTACCCTTTCTCGTGTTTGGTACCCTTTCGAAAGGGTTCTGAAAAAGTGGTACGGTTTGGTTCGGTACGCTTTTTGACAGTGGAAACGGCCATAAAAGCGTACCAAACCGTACCGTACCATACCACTCAGAGGAAACGGGCCATAAAAGATGTTTAAAGGGCCACGAAACCCCCCCTGCCTCAGCAGGGTGTTTTCACAGCTCCTGAAAAAAAAATCAGGAAAGTGGGTGAGTCCAGCTCTGTTTAGGTGGAAGTGTCGGGGGAGGAAAGAGGGAAGGTTTTGGATAAAATGGAAGTTTCCGTTTGGGCACATGCTGATTTTCACAGAGGCAAAACAAACACACCGACGCAGGAGAGAAAGACATTGACTGTGTTTACAAGGACATCAATAATCAAATTATTTGCCAAATTATCAATTTGTTGACTTAAACTGCAGTTTGGCACTTTCACTTTCATTCAGGAACATTTCATGCATGGCCCCTGTGACAAACCAGATATTGGACACAAGGAACTGCTGGACGTGTAGTTTTAATGGAATGTTTGATACGGGACGGTGGGGCTGCATGATTCTGGCAAACATATAAATCATGATTTTTTTTGCTTAAAATCAAGATCACAATTCTGTAAATGTACAATAAACAATAATAATATTAGGCCTGTGTGTAGGTGTTGCTTAAAATGCTAAATTTTGTACAGTCATTATGGTGGACTTGAATTTGACTTTCACTATGTCCTGTTTGTTAATTCACAGTAAATGATGACATCAAAATATAACTATTCATAATTATAAAGTTGATTTATTATGTTTAAGACATGTGCTTGTCATCTGTCATTTACAAAATTATGAGACCATTATATTTTCATTATATATAGGCTAGGGTTGTTATACTGACACAATTCAATTCACTTTTACTAGTATAGGAGCCAATCATCGATCGCTATAGACTGACGTTTCTCCGGGGGAGAAACTCGGACCAGACACTGGAATCTCAGAGAATACTTGCTTCACAGACATAAGAAATATATCCACATAAAGCTTGAAATCTGTACTTTTAAATGAACCCGCTACACTTGGAAACAAAAGATATATGGTTTTGTAATCTGTATGAAACGAACGCGAGGTACAGTCAGTCCTGTCAAAAAAATAAATAAATAAATGTGTTAAGAAAATCTTCTCTCCGGTAAACAGAAATTGGGGAAAAATAAACAGGGGGGCGAATAATTCTGACTTTAACTGTATGTATGCATGTGTGCTTATGTGTTTCTCTCTCTCTCTCTCTCTGTGTGTGTGTGTGTTCTTCAGAGGTGCGAGTGTCTGCTGTTATTGATCTCCCACGCCGGCCGCTCCTGAAGCGTGGCAGCACCGTCTCCATCTTCTGCAACGTCTCCATCTGGTCCCGCACTCCCGCACGGGTGGCGCTGCAGTGGCGTCACACACCTGAGGATCCGCTCCAGAAAGACAGATCAGTTTCTGCGGACAGTAAAGGTCAAGTCCTTGCCGCTTTAACCCACGATGGCCTGACGCGCATCTACAGCAATGGCAGCGATCTGAGTGTGGAGCGAGTGTCAGAGATCTGCTACCGGCTGCGGGTTTTCTCTGCCGATCAGCCGGATCAGGGACTCTATCAGTGTGAGGCGCAGGTTTGGGCTCAGGATCCCCGCGGCGGATGGTACAACACTGGAGCGAGAGCAGAGTCCACCACTGCACGCCTGTATCTATACGCACGAGGTCAGATACTGCTAATTATCATCATTACATCAATATTGAAGCACTTTGGGTTATTATTGCATCCAACCTCTTACAAAATTTAAAACCGGCATTCATTTGTAGCCTACTATTAAATTATTTAGAATGTACTCACATTTACTCACCCTCAAGTGATTCCAAATATTTCTTATGTTTTTTCTTCTTTTACACAAAAGAAGACACTTTGAAGAATGTTGAAAACCTGTAACCATTGACTTCCATATTGTCTTTTTCCTACTATGCAAGCCAGTGGTTACACGTTATACTTGTTTCAAACCTCTTGTTAATCAGAAAGGAAGATATTTTGAAGAATGTTGAAAGCCTGTAACCATTGACTTGCATAGCTGGAAAAAGACAATATGGAAGTCAATGGTTACAGGTTTTCAACATTCTTCAAAATATCTTCCTTTTTGATTAACAAGAGGTTTGAAACAAGGATAAGGTGTAACCATTGACTTCAATATTGTCTTTTTTCTACTATGCAAGTCAATGGTTACAGGCTTTCAACATTCTTCAAAATATCTTCCTTTCTGATTAACAAGAGATTTGAAACAAGTATAACGTGTAACCATTGGCTTGCATAGTAGAAAAGACAATATGGTAGGAAATATTTGAAAAATTTAATTATTTTGGCTAATTATTTTGTCCTCAGCTGTATATGTGTGTATATGTGTGTGTGTATATATATATATATATATATATATATATATATATATATATATATATATATATATATATATATTTATATATATATATATATATTTATATTTATATTTATTTATTTTATTTTTAATTTTTTTGGTCTGGTCTGTAGACTGACAGATGAATCGTTTAAACAACATATTGGTTATCTGAATTACTTTTCTATTTGGTTGGGGTCACAAAATTGCCAAAAAGATAAGAAACGCAACAGAATTTCACCGAATCATGAAATACACTGTTTTCAGCGAATGGGTTGTTTTCGATCACGTGGTTCCGGTGATGTGCGAAAAACAGATAGAGGGCTGGAAGTAAAAAAAATATGAGGAAAGTCCATATTTTTGCGATTTACACCATATTTCAAAGGAGATGAAAATAGAAAATAAGCACATATGTTGTGCATTATCCTTATATCATGAAGAGGGCCAAGTTTTCTACTCAACTAAAATATATTTGCCTGTAACCAAAGCGGTACATACTGTATAATATGTTACATGAAAAATGCTATAGTGAATACTACAGCAGGGCTATTCAATTAGTTTGTCATGGGGGCCAGTTCATGAAAGCATCCCAAATGAGGGACTGGAGAGACTTGCAATATGAATGATGACACAGCATATAAGAGCCCATATGCTGTATTTTTGCTCCTTAAGACACCCACGTTGGCTTTTTCTACGTTGAAATGTTAATATATTGTATTTTGAAACTACACAACATCACTGCATTGTACAGTAGGCTTTTTTATTATTACAAACATTCAAATGTTGTATTTCAAAGCACAACAGAAGCAGTGCATTGCTCAAGTCGACTTCTTCTACATTCAGACACATTCATATGTTGTTTTGAACTGCATAGCAAGCAACAATTATAGATTTTGGTTGTGCGATTATATAGTCTCAAGAATAATCCTGGTTTCATGGTTATCACGTCTAATGTCAATGTAAGCTTTATATTTGGTAAGTATTTAAATGAACTGTTGTTATCATCTGCGTTACTACATACATAATCATTTTAATCATTTGTAATAAATCGTCTAACATATATTTTGTTTACATCGCACTGAAAGCCACGTACAGCTTTAACCACTACACGGAGTGTCTGGAAGACGCGAGCTCATCGCTCCGCTTGCAGACGCATATTGGCATATATTCTAATATTGGAAATAACGAACTTGCGCATGGAAAAGACGCAATATGTGAACGGCCCGCTGCCATAGTTTATCCAGTGTGCTTGCGTATTAGCCATTGTGTAAGCTCTGTATTTAAGCGCTCAGCTGGCATAACTTTGTTTAGTTGCAGCAGTTTCGTTCCAGCAACAGAAACGCGGCGTTGATAAGCCTTTATGATTAAGTATCCAAATGTTTTCTGCTGCTAACGCAACTCACTCAATGTCAGGTGACTCACGCTCTGCGCAGCCTTCAACTGCAGCTCGTGCTGTATTGAACAGACACACGTCACTTCATAACTATAGCGGCCGGTTTTCAACTGAACTGAATTTATTTTAATGTCTTGGTCACACTATTTGGAGGACCGGAACAAATTGCTGAAGTCAGCCTGCCAATTGAATAGCCCTGTACTATAGTGTTTGGAAGCGTACTATAGATCAGTGGTTCTCAACTAGTTTGGCCATGGGACCCACGTTTTTACATGGTCATCAAGCTGCGACCCAAGTTTTTAGGAACTATAATATAATCTTAGGAATTATAATTAATTTGTATTTATTTATTAACATACACAAATAGAGACAGATAAATCATAAGAAAATCACCAAGACTTACAAATAAACAATATTTTATTGCTGTCATTTAACAAAATGTGCACTTTTGTGATGCCCTCAGCTCTTGGAGTCGTCTTTGTAAATAGTCCACAGGTTTGTCCTTGCAACCGGGATGTTTGGTTTCTAAATGTAGTTTCTTGTGAGAGCACCTCACTACATATGACACACTGAGGTTAAGCCTTTTTTGTCATCAATAGATGTAAATCTATACTTTACATATTCTGGGTCGTACTTGCGCGTCGACATATTTGTTGCTATAATTAAATGAAATTTCACATGTCAAACGGTACGGTTGTCGCACGCGCATTTCAAAATAAAAGTCCGGTATAAGCAAAATAAGTTAAAAATGACTTTTTTTTTTTGTTTCACACACATTGTTCCCACCAGTTGAGAAAACTGCTATAGATAATGACTCGTAGTCATCATAGTATTGTTGCTGTGGTACAACACCACTGTAGTAATAAACAAATTATGCAATAGGCTTCAGTTTTTTGCGCTATAATCACAATGCACCACAGTTTACACTAACAGTATAGTATTTATCATTAATTTATCAGTTTACTATGCTACAGTATTCTGTAGCATTCATTAACAAAGAGTTGTACACATTATAAACGTTAATATGTGGCTCAAAAACATGTTTATTATAGTTTTTCCCCCATGCAGATCTTCCAGACATCCTGAAATAACTGATGAAAGGTTACAAAAGTTTGGACGCATAGTCCACATTATTATTTATTTATTTTTGTAAAGGGGGAAAGTGCTTCACGATAATAACCGTCTACTTTTGACGCAAGGGTTGCATTTCTTTTTTGTTCTGTCGATCACCTTACCATTAACAAACATTCACCACTTCTGCGCATCTCGATGTTCACGGTACAGTTTATTCTGCTGAAACGCCAGTAAAGACTTGGATTATTGCAAAACAAGATTTCATTGCAGCGATTACAAAGCAGGATTATACGTTATTTATATTCTCCTGTATTTTGTATAAGTGTGGTGGTGTTCGTTTCTTATTTTTATATAACACATTAACATATTTATACACATAGCTAGGCTTGTTTATAATCTTTATTGATGCGACTTACTGCGTTCAAAAAAGTTTGTACACATGGATGTATTGAATAAATCTTTATTACATGCCGCCTTTTCTTGAACTTTTGGAAGTCTTTAAAGCTGTTTGGCATTTCTCTTTTTAGCTGATTTAAACTATTATAAACAACATAAAACAGAAACATTTTTGAGTTCAGCCATTTCTATGTAGAAGGACCACTTCCTGCCCTCCATCTGAATTTCGCGCATCATCAATGATGTCATGT